>NW_024435286.1:0-7753 GCF_017639785.1 Mesocricetus auratus | reverse complement strand
GGCATTAAGACTTGGATGGTTTAACCCCAGAAACAGCTGACCTGACAAAGGTTAACTCTTGAATCCTAGGCATCAGTCTGGTAATCCACAATGGATCTGATCAAGACCCCCCTGAATGTGGGTGTCAGTGAAGAGGCCTAGGCAATCTATTGAGCCTTGGGCAGCAGATCAGTACCCATCCTGAGTATACACACAGAGTTTGGACTCCCATCCAACAACGTGAGGTGCACTCTCACCCTGAACTCTTGGGGAAGGGTCTAGGCAGGCCCTGATCTATATGAAATGACAGACTATGGACACCCCCATGGAGGGCCTCACCCTCCCTGGGGAAATGGGGGGACTGGGGGAAGGGCATGGGAGGAGGGGAGGGAAAGGGAGAGGGACCTGTAACTGACTTGTGAAGCAACCTTGTTTTTATCTAAATTTAAACTGAAAAATAAATAAAAAAAGAAAACTCTGAATTGATAAGTAGACTCCATATATATATTGGCTTGAACTGTAGCAATAAAGAATAAAAGAAGGTTGTTGGAATAACTATTTTAAGCAAATTCTGTTCATTATGCATTTTCATTTTGAGAGAAAAGTTGCTAGATGTAATGTTTCAGAAGAAAGACTCATATAATCTTGTCATAGGAAGGCCATGGCTTCCAGCCCAGTGGTGAAGTATCATGGGTTCTAGGAGGGTACAGCACAGGTTACATTTCCTTTATCCAAACAATACTAGCAATACACCCTGTGAGCAAGCTCGTTCCCTCCTAGTATCCTAGTACCCCAAAAATTGATGTAGCAACTTCGGTTGATGTGTTCATAAAGGTGGCGTTTCACAGATAATTCAGAGAAATCCAAGTCCCTCAGTATGGTGTATTCATGTAGTTTCTGTGGATAGTTGGATTTCATCTCAAAAAAATTATTACATCAGCCAATGTCACAGTCTCAGTAGATGCCCTGTTGTGATGAACACTTTAATTTTTTAAGAAAAATAATTTAGATAAATACTCTCTTTGCTCTGTTGTGTTTGAATAAACACAACAGAAACAAAGCATCCACATATTTCTATCTATGCCAAAAGTTATTCATGCCTCTAAATCCTGTTGATAATCAGTATGGCAGCAAAAGGTCACAAGATACAGAGCACCTCAAACAGTCAGCAAAGCAGACATTGTCTTGTCTTAATATCTCAGTTCTGTCCATCTCTTTGTATACTGAAAAGTAGGTTACAGCTTGTTTTTTCATCGAAGGACCCATTTCTATAAATGGTGACATTAATCAGTCATTTAAATGCAAATCCCTTCTGAAATGCTCATGGGTTAGGGCTGTAGCCACGTGCAGAATCTCTTGAAATAGCAATTTTAACTTTGATGTATTTCAAGGATTTAACAGAATATAAAGGAAGGGATCATTTTAGAATGGAAGAAAAAAGGTGCCAGTAAGACGATACATTCCTATTATCTACAATTATAAAATTACAATTCCACAAATAAATTATTACATTTACAGTGAAATTTGAATTTCAATATTTCCAGAGTCAAGCATACAAGCATGTTTTCCTACTTTTAATTGTGTGAGTTTCATTTTCATCATTGGAAAATAACTTACTGCATTGTTGTAGGGATAACACATTGCTTGAATCCAATTAATCTACAAGGATTAGATATTTATTTCTTATAGTTATGGAAAGTGGAAAGTCCAAGTGGTTTGTGCCAACAACTGTCAAGGAACCTCTTGCTGTCTGAGAGGTTGGCTGAGACAGCCATATATCTTTGAAGTTCCAATCCTACTAAAGCAGGCTCTCTCCAGAAACAGTGGACTAAATCTATTCATAAAGAAGTCACTCTGTACTTCATGACCTCAAGGATTCCTCTTCCCTTCATTGAGCTACGATGGAAATTAAATTTGAGCATAGAGGATTGGAGTGAAAATTCAAAAAACATCTCAGAAGCAAAGAGAAATAAAACAGTTAATGGATACATTGGTTGTTATCAAAATAAAAGTCCAAGCAAAGCTCAGGAAGTTTTTTGGTCAGCTCTACATGTCAGTGAGACAAATTATCAATGTCTTTCCTTTTCTGATTATTATGTTTCTTCTCAATATTTTATAATTTTCTGTGGTAATAGAAGGTGAATTAATTTTTGGTGTAGAACAGTTTAAAAATTCTCAGGCTTAACACCTGTGACTGAGAAAGCATGGTTTTCAATTTCTGATATTTTCCAAGTCACTCTAAGTTTCAGATGATGAAAAAGTAGAAGACATACATGTAAGCATGTGTGATACTGTGGGTTTTGCTGAATGTCATACTGAAACATATCAAAAACAAATAAGAAAAGCAAACTGTCAGACCCCAGGATCTTCTACTGTGTAGAAAGATATTTACAAAATAAACTATTTTCTAGTTTGATTATATGATTAAAGAAAAATGTTTAAAACCAAAGGTATATTTACATTTACATAGAAAGATTTCTATGTGATCCTAAAACTTTATACAGAAATCAAACTATTTATTAGAGTTGTTATATTAGGAATGGATAGTGATGGACAGTCAGGTCCAACATCAGCAAGTAAATTCTTATAAAACCTAAGGACTGAAAAAAACTACCATGTAGAAAGAATAGAGTAGAGTACAACATGAGATTTAAGGGATTTTTTAGGGAAATGAGACTCCTATTAAGAGTTAAACTATGGGCAGTGGGCAGCCATGCAATGGTTTGTGAGATTATGGATATATAACCTTTGGGGCTGGCAGTTTGCCTCTTTCATGAAAGACACTTGCTGTACAACTTGATAACCTATGTTCAATCCGTGGAACTCATATAAGGGTGGCAATGGGGAAACAAATCCATAAAGCTCTTTTCTGACCTCCAGGCAGACTTATAGACTGGGTGACCAAACCAGGAGGTTTATGGGGAGAGGATGCAGAGACAAGCCACCAGAGGGAGATGACATGTAGCTATGGGAAGATAGGATGCTGGCACTCTCTGGTAAGGTAAGGCCATGTAGAAATGCATAGATTAGTAGTTATGGGTTAATAATTAAGAGACAGCTACCCAGTTATAAAACTAAGCCATCAACCAAAAAGTTTATAATTATTATAAGCCTTTGTGTGTTTATTTGGTACTAAATGACAATGGGACCTGATAAGAATGGAACTCCATCTCTAGGGAAGCTTCATGGCCACAGACAAATTTTTTTAAAGAGTATCAGGGAACTTATAATTGGTGTTCTTAAATTTGATCAGTGGTTCTGCTCTGAGTGTTCCCCATTTATAGGGATAGAAAACTATCAAACTGAGATTGAAAACATTATGCTTTTATCCTCCATAAAAACTTTAGTGTTTAAAGGAGGATAATGCAGACATCAGACAATTCCTACCAGACAAAGAACCACGTGTTCAGATACTGTTAAACAAGCTTTGCAAGTACCAAAGTTCCTTGCAGAGTTATATACATGTACATACAACCCCACCTTCGATTACAATTTATATTACTAATTAAGTGTGCTAATTTATTAATATTAGAGTCCAGCTGGGACAAATGGACTTTGTACAAGAAGTCTAAGGAGAAACATATCAGTACAAGAACAAGGGAAGACATTTCCCTAAATACAGCATTCACTCACTGATTCAAAAAGACTTGCATAAAATTAGTGACATTGAGATGTGGCCACAGCTCTTAGATATTTTATGTTATTTTCTCTATTAAAACAATGCAGAGAAGAAAACATTGACAAATTATCACAGTAGTTAGTCCTGACCACCTATAAGATATCACCAAACATATTTTATCTGATGCTATCATTTAAAGTGTGCCACAGGTCACAGGCACAGTGTCGCTGATGCCTCTTTGAAGCATACATTTAACTGTCTGTGGACAAATGATTGAGATTTGGAGAAAGGAAAGTATCTGAAGGAGAGAAAGGAATAAGAATATGTCCTTCCAGAATTATGTATTTCTCTGAATTCTAATAAGAACCTACTCTTCTTCATCTTGTCAACAACAGCAGAGTGTGACTGTAGCCATCCAATTTGAAATATCAGCTACCTCTTTAAGTACCTGACCAAAATACTCAACATCCCAAGTACAGAGACTGTCATATCTCTAGAGATAAATGTAACATCTTTTCGAAAATTCAAAACTTTCTTCCAATGTTCATTACTTGTTCCCAGAGGAAGAAATAAACATATTAACAAAAAAACAGAGCAGTATAGGAAAATGAAGCCAGTGAAGAGATGAAAGAAGAGTAAATGGTTTAAAAATATTCTCTTTATGTCATAGTCAAGGCTCTACAAGGAGCACTCATGGAAGAAACTGAAATCTTTGGTAGAATTCATTGCCAGCACCTTCTGTGTGACAGGCAATTTATTTCGTTGAGTGTAGAAACCTTATGTCACGCAAATGTTGAATTTATAACCTTGTCTGCCTTATGAAAGCATCAAGAATGCATACTCTTTCAGGTTTAAAGACTCTATTAAGTGAAGGTAACACACTTTTATTATTTCAGTTAAATTACAAATTTTATTGAAAATTGACAAATTATATAGACATTTATAGTTTAGGATGGAATGTGATGCATTATTTGGTTATTAAAAATATAGCATGTTGTCATAAGATGAACTTAGAGGTGCAGATGTAACTTCCACATTCTGATTTCAAAATGCTCTACTTTTTTGCCTTAGATTTGAAGGTTAAAACCTAAAATGATGGTAATAATTGTAATAATAAAGATGATAATAATAACCAGACATGTCATGTAATATCACCCTTGTATTTTTTCCAATTAAGATCTAAGATCTAATGTCTATGATTTTAATCCATTTGGGTTTTCTTCACACACACACACACACACACACACACACACACACACACACCACAGTGACTCTGTGTTTCTGTTTCTCTGTGTGCATGTATGTGTGTCTGTCTCTGTCTCTGAATGTTTTGTCTTCCTTCCCCATGATCTCTCACTTAGGCTGGCTTACTTATCAAGAAAACACACTAATCGTGACAAAACTTCTGTTACTTTTGACCTCCTTTAGGGTTAAATAACCCTTTCACAGGGGTCACTTAAACCATGGAAAATACAGATAATTACATTATGATTCATGATAGCAGCAAAATTAAAGTAATGAATAGCAATGGAATAATTTTATGGTTAGAAGTCACTACAGCATGGGCAATTTTATTAAAATTGGGACATTATTTTTGAAAGTCGAGAGCTGGGATTGACATATGAAGCAAGTTTGTTTCTAATTAAAATTTAAAAAAATGTAAAATAAAAGACATCAAAGAACTACTGTCATAAAGGGTGTTTCCTCTAATTGTAACTCACACACTTTCCTTCCAGAGAGACTCTGTCTAACTGTCACAAAGAAATCACTCCACTCCTTCCCTTTGGTTCTACTCTTTTACTAGAGGAAAGGGTTTGATTATATACTGGACAGTTTTGATGACCTCTGCTAGTTGTGATATGACCACAGCTCATTTGCAGAACTTTAGAACTCATCATTGGTATTTTGTAGTTCTTCAGGTGAAAATAAAACCATGTTCTTTAAGAAAAGGACCACTGGAAGGAAATAATCATCTCCTACAGTAGTAGCATTCAAGGTCTTAGTGAGCACATCATAAGGACATCTGTTCTACATCCAAGTATTCCTTCAAATACATCATGGGATTTTCTCTCCTTGATAGCTTCATAGGTAAAGACGACAGGCCATAATCCTTGAATCTCTCAGCAGAAACCAGAGAGTAGATAACCACTAAGAAGACAAAAACATAACAACACCAAATTAAACAAGAGTTGTGAGAAGGAAAATTGTTTTGAGTTAAAGAAGAAAAGTAAGTCTTCAGATTAAAATGAACACAACCAACTACAAACAATATGGGAAGAAGACAGACTGTCCAGGGATTTCTCCTTCTAGCTTCTATGTACACTGATTTAATATTGAAAAACCTAACTCATCTGGGTATTTAAAATCTGTCCCATAAGGACCCTACATACTGACAGCATGAAACTATTTCAGATAGAAAGTCACATCACCCTAAAGGCAGTCTATGGCTGCCTGAGTTTCAAGGTTCATCATTTGAAATCAGTTGATAGATATCTTTATTATGTAATTTAAAATTTCTCCAATGAGATCCTACTTGTGATTAGTTTCAGGAATCAGAACATTTCAAATTTGGATTATATAAACATAGTATCTTAATATAGACCAGGTCTACTGGTGTTCCAAAGGACTGACAGTGTGTGTTCCTTCATTTCAAATTGATTTGCATAGTATCTGCCTTTTATCCTGAGAATCTAATAAAATACCTCTACTATTAAATAATGTGACACCTTAATAATTTAAATATGTGTATGCCACATTTCCTTAAGAGCATGTTCAAACTCTTGATTATAATAAGATTGTTCAGGTTTTTATGTCACAGTCCAGTTATTCCTGGCCCACATTTGTTATTGTACTAGCTGATCTTGTTGTACCAAGGTAATATTTGTCATGGAACTGTCAGTGCAAGAATTTTCTCTGCTGATGTTGAATATAATAACAGTCAATGTCTTTCATATTGAAAGTAGACTCACTAATCACAAGGGAAGTGTGGTAGAGTAAGATTAACTCCTGTGTCTGAGTCAATGGCATGAACATTCTTAGAGAATGCAGCCTCACACTGGTGATCTCTGAAATGGACAGAAGTGTGAGAGTAGAAATCATTTGCACTGTCTAAATTTGTATTATTTATAATCAGATCAGGAGACAAAATTCTTGGATGTCTCACAACAGAATTTTCTTTTTAATTTGTGAAAGATGTAATAGTTTTTGTGTTTCTGCATTTGCAAAGCATTTTTCATGGATTTCATTGTGAATGCATCGCTTAACATAATGTGATATCCTTCTGTTAGTGTGGAAGACAAGACTATTTCCATGTTCACATATTATGGACTTAAATGAAGGGCAGTGTTCACCATCAACAAAGGCCATTTCCATATTAATATAGAATGGATTTTTTTTTGGTTTTTACGAGACAGGGTTTCTCTGTATTGTTTCGGGGGCTATCGGTCCAGCCTGGCCTCGAACTCACAGAAATCTGCCTGCCTCTGCCTCATTAAAATCCCAGCACAATTCTTCACAGACCTTGAAAGAACAATAATCAATTTTGTATGGAAAAACAAAAGACCCAGGATAGCCAAAACAACCCTGTTCAACAAGGCAACGTCCGGAGGCATCACTCTCCCTGACCTCAAGCTCTATTATAGAGCTATAGTCCTGAAAACAGCTTGGTATTGGCACAAAAATAGACAGGCAGACCAATGGAATCGAATTGAAAATCCGGGTATTAACCCACACACGTACGAACATCTGATCTTTGACAAAGAAGCTAAAAATATACAATGGAATAAAGAAAGCATCTTCAACAAATGGTGCTGGCATAATTGGAGACTGGCATGTAGAAGAATACGGATTGATCCATGTTTATCGCCATGCACAAAACTTAAGTCCAAATGGATCAAAGACCTCAACATAAATCCAGCCACACTGAACCTCTTAGAAGAGAAAGTGGGTGGTACCCTTGAACGAATTGGTACAGGAGACAGCTTCCTGAACATAACACCACTAGCACAGACAGTGAGATCAACAATTAATAAATGGGACCTCCTGAAACTGAGAAGCTTCTGTAAGGCAAAGGAAACAGTCAGCAAGACAAAAAGGCAGCCCACAGAATGGGAAAAAATATTCACTAATCCCACATCTGACAGAGGGTTGATCTCC
>NW_024435285.1:0-6097 GCF_017639785.1 Mesocricetus auratus | reverse complement strand
CAGACCCTATTCAGCTGTAAAGAGAAATGAAATCATGAGATTTTCTGCTAAATAGATGGACCAAGAAAAGATCATATTGAGTGGCTACACTCAGACCCAGAAAAACAGAGATGGCATCTTTTCTCTTATAGGAAGTTCTTACCTCCAGGCTTTAAAAGAGAGTAAACAATCTGAAGTAACTGGAATATTCACAAAAGTAAAAGGAGACTCCTGTATGGAGCAGGGAATAATGGGCAGTAGAAAAAACAGGAAATAATAATCCTAAAAGGAAGAAATTGAGTGTGTGAGTGTGTATGTGTGTATGTGTGTGTGTGTGTGTGTGATTAATGGAGAAGTAATAGACATAAATAAAAAAGAAGAGAGAATAAAATAACAGTAAGGATGTATGAAAAAGTTTTAACGTTTCTAAATATTATCATCTATAAATATGGCTGTAACACATCTAAGTATCTATAAGCATAACCAGTTAGAGTATAAATGATATCTCCCAATCATACCTCATGATGCTCTACACCAGGGCCATGGAAATTCTCACAAAGAAACCACAGCATTCTGCTTTGATATTATTGGTCAATGATGTTCTTGATATTTTGAAAACAGTACAGTCTACTGTGATTGTCCCCTTTGCCTCCCAGAAGTAGCAGGTGAGGCCTATGCAGAAGAAGCCATGTGCTCCAGTCAGAGCCAGGAGTCGTGATGTGGACAAGAATATAAAGCCTCCTCAATGGGAACTACCTTTCTTGATATCATAAGGCAATCTGTAAAATTTTAAAGCCAACAGTACTTCCCACGTATGAAAATTATGAACCATAACAATGGTCTGCACTGCTGGATAACCTGAATCCTCAAAGAGCAGCACACATACATTGGTAGTAATCAACAGCTTATAATTGGAATTAAGGAGTTCTCAACCACAAGAAAGTCATTTCTGGAACTGGAAGCCTACCTGATTTGTGAGCATTAGGGAAGTATATATCTTGAAGGAGAACCTAAATCCACTATGCATGACTCAGATGAATATTCGTATAAGATTGATTTTCCAACTACTACCAATTCTTATGTAGAAAGTCTTCTCATAGCTATAGCAGGATAATTCTGAGATCTTTCTCATTGGAAGTCTATAGAATTATTTCTAGTAAAACAGAATGTGGGAAAACTGAATTGTGTCCCACCAGATCATTCACTATGGTCAATAAACTCTCCACTTTCTAGGACTATTTGTTTGGCTCCGCAGGTGAGCAGATCGGGGGATTAATTGCCCCCAACATGAGAAAGAGATCATTAAGAAGGACAGTACCTGGATTATTAACATAACACTGTACTCAAGTAGTTAAAGATATAGGACACAACAAGTGATTCCCCATTTGTCATACACAGGCATAACACTGAAAATACCTTGAAACCACCTTCAGTGAGTGTAACTTGAATGCCACTTCCAATCACTTCCCAGTCAAACCTCAGGAGCAGAAATGGAACTGAACGTTTGGGATCACAAAAGCACACAAAATGAATTATTTCATTTACCACAGAACGAAATTTAATGAAAATCTGCCAGAAAAGAATACTATTAGCTAGTAATTTTCCAAGAAACCCTCAGGAGGAGCAAGAGACACAGCAAGCAAACTGTTCTCACACACAGAAAGCAGACTGCTTCAAGTCTGTAGAATCCATTCTCTGTAAAAATCGCCCTGAGCAACTAAGGAAACAACTCAAACAGTTGAAGGATTGAAAGCTGAAATAGAAACGATAAAGAAAACACAGAATGAAGGGATGCTGGAAATAGAAAAGCTGGGTAAATGATCAGGAACTACAGATGCAAGTATCACCAATAGAATACAAGAGATAGAAGAGAGAATCTCAGGTGTTGAAGACTCATTAGAGGATATAGAGTCGTCAAGCAAAGAAAATCTCAAAACCAACAAATCCTTAACACAAAATATCCAGGAAATATGGGACATCATTAAGAAGCCAAACCTGAGAATAATAACCAAAAGATAGAAAGAGAGCATGCTAATTAACAAAATCAGGGATGAAAAGGGGGACATAACAACGGACACTGAGCAAATCCAGAGAATCATCAGGGCATACTTTGAAAATCTGTACTCCACAAAATTTGAAAATTTAAAGGAAATGGAAAATTTCCTGGATAGATATCACTTGCCAAAACTAAACCAAGAACAGATAAACAATCTAAACAGACTTATAACCCCTAATGAAATAGAAGCAGTCATCAAAAGTCTCCCAAACAAAAAAAGCTAAGGCCCAGATGGCTTCAGTGCAGAATTCTACCAGAAATTCAAAGAAGAGCTAATTCCAATACTCCTTAAAGTATTCCACACAATAGAAGCAGGAGGCTCACTGCCAAACTCTTTCTACGAGGCTACAACTACATTGATACCCAAGCCACACAAAGACACAACTAAGAAAGAGAACTATAGACCAATTTCCCTCATGAATATCGATGCAAAAATACTCAATAAAATACTCACAAACCGGATTCAAGAACACATCAGAAAAATCATCCACCATGATCTAGTAGGCTTCATCCCAGGAATGCAGGGATAGTTCAATATTAGAAAATCTATCAATGTAATCCACCATATTAACAAACTGTGAAAGAAAAACCACATGATCATCTCACTAGATGCTGAAAAAGCCTTTGACAAAATCAAGGACCCCTTCATGATAAAGAGAGATCAGGGATAAGAGGAACTTACCTGAATATAATAAAAGCAATATACAGTAAACAAACAGCTAGGATCAAACTAAATGGAGAGAAACTCAATGCAATTCCTCTAAAATCAGGAACAAGACAAGGCTGTCCACTCTCTCCATATCTCTTCAATATTGTACTTGAAGTTCTAGCAACAGCAATAAGAAAACAAAAGGAGATAAAGGGGATACAAATAGGAAAAGAAGAAGTCAAACTTTCACTATTTGCAGATGATAAGATAGTTTACATAAGTGACCCAAAAAACTCCACAAGGTTACTCCTAGAGCTGATAAACACTTTCAGCAACGTGGCAGGATACAAGGTAAACTCAAAAAAATCAGTGGCCCTATTATACACAGATGATGATGTGACTGAGAAAGAAATCAGAGAAACATCACCCTTTACAATAGCCAAAAACTGCAACAAAGATCTGGGGATAATGTTAACCAAGGAAGTGAAAGACCTGTATATCAAGAACTTTGTGTCTTTAAAGAAAGAAATCAAAGAAGCCCTCAGAAAAGGGAAAGATCTCCCATGCTCTTGGATTGGTAGGATCAACATAATAAAAATGGCAATCTTACCAAAAGCAGTCTACAGATTCAATGCAACCCCTAACTAAATTCCATCACAATTCTTCAAGGACATGAAAAGAACATTAATCAACTTTATATGAAAAAACAAAAGGCCCAGGATAGCCAAAAAACCCTATACAATAAAGGAATTTCAGGAGGCATCACCATACCTGACTTCAAGCTCTATTATAGAGCTATAGTCCTGAAAACAGCTTGGTATTGGCACAAAAATAGGCAGATAGACCATTGGAACCGAATCAAAAGCCCTAATTTTAACCCACACACCTTTGAACACTTGATTTTTGACAAAGACACTAAAACTGTACAATGGAAAAAAGAAAGCATCTTCAACAAATGGTGCTGGCATAACTAGGTACTGGTATGCAGAAGACTGCAGAAAGATCCATGTTTATCGCCTTGTACAAAACTTAAGTCCAAATGGATCAAAGATCTCAACATAAATCCAGCCACAATGAAACTTTTAGAAGAGAAAGTGGGAGATACTCTTCAACGAGTTGGTACAGGAGACCACTTCTTAAAAATAACACCAGTGGCACAGGCACTGAGATCGACAATTAACAAATGGGACCTTCTGAAACTATAAAGCTTCTGTAAGGCAAAGGACACAGTCAAAAAGACAAAAAGGCAGGCCACAGAATGTGAATACATATTCACAAACCCTACATCTGACAGAGGGCTAATCTCCAAAATTTATAAAGAACTCAAGAAACAAGTCTCCAAAACACCAAAGGATCCAATTAAAAGGTGGGGTACAGAACTAAATAGAGAATTCTCAATTGAGGAGGCTAAAATGGTCAAGAGACACTTAAGAAAGTGCTCAACATCCTTAGCCATCAGGGAAATGCAAATCAAAACAACTCTGAGATACCATTTTACTCCTGTCAGAATGGCTAAAATCAAAAACACGGAAGACAATTTATGCTGGAGAGGATGTGGAGAGAGGGGAACACTCCTCCACAGCTGGTGGAAGTGCTGACTCTTACAGCCTCTTTGGAAATCAGTATGGAGATTCCTCAGGAAAATGGGAATTAATCTACCACTAGACCCAGCAATCCCACTCTTAGGCATATATCCAAATGAGACAAATTCATACGACAAGGGCATCTGCTCCACTATGGTCATAGCAGCATTATTTGTAATAGCCAGAACCTGGAAGCAACCTAGATGCCCCTCAACTGAAAAGTGGATAGAGAAAATGTGGTACATTTACACAATGGAGTATTACTTAGCAGAAAAAAACAATGGAATCTTGAAATTCGCAGGAAAATGGATAGCACTGGAAGAAACCATCCTGAGTGAGGTAACCCAGTCGCAAAAAGACAAGCATGGTATGTACTCACTAATATATGGATGTTAGACATGGATCAGGATAGTGCTTGTCTGTACTTCCACTGATAGAGAGTCTGGGAAACAGGAAAGAACCTAAAAGATATGCATATATGCATAGTACCCAAGAGAAGAGGATTGAGACAAGATCCTCTGAATGGATGGGGAACACGGCGAGGGGTGGGGGGGAGTGGGAGCAGGGAAGAAGTGATGGGGTGAAGAGGAAGAGAGTTGGTCATGTGGGAACAGGAAGTTGAGTAGGTGGGGGTAGCATAGGGGGATGAGGGAATCATAGGATAGAAGACACATCAGGCACCAGAGTGACCTCGAGTGATCTAAATGGATAACACCAATTGGCAAGCTAAGCAAGAGTGGAGAGACCACCTCGAATGCCCATTCCTGATAATGAACTTGATGTCTATAACCATCCTGGAGCCTTCAACCAGTGATTGATGGAAGCAGAGGCAAACACACAATTAATCACTGAACTGAACACAAGGATCCCAGTGACAGAGAGAGATGAGTGATGAGCAAATTGGCAAAGAATGGGCTGGCAAAATCAGCAGAGACAGCTGATCTGAACAGCTGAGAGCTCTTGGACCCCTGAGTGACAGTGGGGAGGTTAGCATGGGACTGATCTGGACCCCCCAAATGTGAGTGTCAGTGAGAAGGCCTGGGCAAACTATGGGGCCCTGAGCTGTGGATCAGTGTCTATCCCTGGAATATAAACAGTATTCGTGTGCCTATAGCACAAAGAGGGATAGTATCTCAGCCTGGACTCTTAGGGGAGTGCCTGAACCCTACCAAGAGTGAAATGACAGACTCTAGATATACCCTATGTGGAAGGATTTGGCAATAGTGTGGGAGGGTGAGGAGAAGAGGAGTACGGGAGGAGGGGAGGGAGAGGGAACTGGGATTGACATGTAAAACAAGCTATGTAAATTCAAAAAAAATTTTGTCTAGTGAAAAAAAAACTCTTTAAGGAAAAAAATATCGCCCTGAGCTGGTGGCAGGCATTGAATCTCCTCCTGTGGGAATTACACAGTCTCACCACTAGGTGTCATCTCACAACAAACTGTAGCCAGAATTCAGTTTTTATTTTTTTTCCTACACAAAATTCTAGTTTATTATAGCAAAGGTGAAAGTGCAACCTTCTCCAAAACAGTAACCAGTAAAATTGAACACCAAAATAACTAGGTAAAAAATAAGCCTGTTTCTGAATTAAAACAAGAGAAAGAAAAAGCCTTCACATGAGTTTTAAGATCCCATTTTAAAACAGCGAAAAGACAGAGAGAGAGAGAGAGAGAGAGAGAGAGAGAGAGAGAGAGAGAGAGAGAGAGAGAGACAAACGAAAAACAAATCCACCATTGTGTGCACAGTCCAGTTGCCAGCCCTCCCTTGAGGATTTACGGACGAAGCTTCTGGGTCCTGTCACTACTGTGGATTGCCCCCGCTGTTTAACTGA
>NW_024435284.1:0-11679 GCF_017639785.1 Mesocricetus auratus | reverse complement strand
GCTAGCCCTCGGCTACTTAAGGGCAGGAGGGGTTCGCTTGTGGGCTGCCTCCGCATTGTTCATCAAGGTCCTGAATAAACTGCTTGTGAGAAGGATTCCTGAGTTGTGTTTTCCTTCCTGGTCGAGGTGGTCTTGACAACTGTTGGCCCGTACGTGGAGGAACTCTCTCACACGAAGAAAGGAATTCAGAACTCACAGCAGTCAGGGGGTGCACCGGTATGTCCCCAGGTAAGGCGGGGATCCTCGAAAAGAGCGGGATTATTGTTCTCACCATTAGAGAAGCAGAGAAAGGTCAGCAGAGCCGCGTCAAAGTGGACGGGAAAGCAAAGCAGCAGAGCCGTGTCAAAGAGGACAGAAAACTGAAAGCAATAGAGGCACGTTAGAGCGGACAGTTAAGTTTTATGGACTATTATCTTGCCTTGGCCCTTTGGGTGATATTTAATTTTATCTTTTGGGTCTGTTTCTTTGCTGTTTGTTGCAAGGATTGTACTAGCGCAGGTCAGTCGGGGTATCGACCTTGCTAAAAACATGTGTAATTCAACATCCCACCCAATTTTTTTGGCGCTCAATGAGTTGCTGCATTCAAAAAACCTTGAACTTAAGAAAATTACTTTGGAATGATTCCTGATGGAGTGTGACACTGTGGCACCCTGGTTTGCCATTTCTGGCAGCTTGACACTCTCATCATGGGAGAAATTAGGCAAAGATTTAGATGCTGCCACGGAGCACGGTGTCCTTGCTCCCGGAGTTTGGCCCATTTGGACATTAGTTCGTGGGTGCCTTCCTGATCAAAAATGCACTAAAGCCATAAAGAACGGTCAGGTGGCCCTAGAACTTTTACAGGAGGAGAGGTCAGAGTCGGAGGCCTCGGTCAGGGCCACCTCTCCCATAGGTTATTCCCCAGGTCAAAAAGAAAAAACCAAACAACACACAAAGAAAAACTGGTTATACCCTGACTTATCAGACTTGGAGGAGATTAGTTCTGCCACCTCCGCTGAGGAGTCTGAGTCAGAAGAGGAACAAAGATTGAGCGATCCCTTTCATCAAATACCCATAGTTAATCCATTTAGTTTATGGATGCTTTGTCGTGTTAATGGCAGCTGTCTGGATGCCTCATCCCTGGTCATGCTAAGGGGCGGAGACTTTGGAGCACGAAATTTTAGTTGCAAGTTTACTGAGGTTAGACAATATTGCTGTAAAAATTGTGGGTCTTGTGGATCAGAATGTTGTGAGAGTTGAAAAGACTGCAGCTGTGACTCATCTTGTAGTAGCTCCTGTGATAGTGACTGCTATAAAACAGTTGAGGTTTTTCGTTCCTGTAAACGGCCGTTTTCCTTTCTTCAGAGCACAGAACATTATTCACCTTCTCCTGTGTGTGTGTATGCTCCTTTTCTTTTTGTACTTACTAATGGGACCTTTGATGCTTGCAATAATGAGACCTGTGTTTATGGGCAGTGCTGGGATGCTGATCGCGATCAGTCAGCCTTGGTTGTTCGGGTCCACCGCTGGGTACCTGTGCGGGTAGAAGCCCCCGATGACATGGTCGTCTTTAGACGTCTCTGAGACTTTGGCGTCATGGCTGCCATTGTGACTGCCGTAGCCCTTTCAGCTGCCGTTGCCTCTGCCGCTGCTGTGGCTATGACCCATTCTGTTCAATCGGCAAATACTCTTAATACTTTATCTGAAGAAGTGGCACAGGTTTTGGATACACAAAAAAATCTAGATGCCCGATAAACGGAGGGCTCATGATAGTCAACCAATGTGTCATTTTGGTCCAAGAACAAATAGATACCTTATGGCAGTTGGCACAGCTGGGTTGCGAGCTTAAATATCCTGGTCTCTACAGTTTCAAAATTTTACAGTTGCTGCAAATCCGTCTAAACAACTTTCTAGTTACCTTTCAGAAAATTGGTCAGGGGAGTTTGAAAAGGAACTTGATCAACTTCAGGCAGCCATAGTGACCTTAAACTCCACTCGCATCGGTTCCAGTGTCACAGAGGGGCTGTCTTCCTGGATCACGGCTGCCATGAATCATCTAAAGGAGTGGGCAGAAATAGGGTCCCTACTTGGCCTAATGGCTATGCCTCCCTGGCATGCCTATGGTGCATCTGCAACCTTCGGTTAAACGACCAGCTTAATTCAATGATGGCCATGCAGGCTTTTGCTGCCATTGAGGACGGACAGTCCCCCTCGGCCTGGCTGGCCGCTATTAATAAATAAATTTACCTTGGTCGGGGTTCAAGCCTAAGCACTGCACGAGGGTTTACTTGTAAGCAGTTAAACTACCCTCGGAAGACAAGCCGATTGCATGAAGGTTGTACCCAAGATCCTACCCCTGGGAAAACAGGTATGGGATGGGTCAGGGTCACCACAGGTGTAGAGTCTGTAGGTGTCACCTGTACATTATCCCAGCTTAGCACACCAGGGATCGGGCCTTTATCTTCACCCACCATATTCACATTTAAAACAAAAAAAGGGGGAACAGTGGAGAGCTGCGCCATGCTACACCATAAAGATGGTGGCAGATTCTGCCTTCCACCATCCTGCCAGCCGGTGAGCACACTCAGTGATGGACAACTCCTTATTTGGCCTGATCCCATCCTGCCGGGATAACGCCATGCTACTGAGCCTATGGTTTGTGCACACGTGGCTGTTTAGGGTTGGCTGGCCTTGGCTACTTAAGGGCAGGAGGGGATCGCTTGGGGGCTGCATCCACATTGTTCATCAAGGTCCTGAATAAACCGTTTGTGAGAAGGATTCCTGAGTTGCGTCTTCCTTGCTGGTCGAGGTGGTCATGACATCACACAGCATTTCATCATTAGTATTCAATAAGGTACACGTGTAGATTCTCACACAGTGTTGTATCATTAGTTTTCAATAATATACCAGTGTAGAAAAACACACAGTGTTGTGTTGTTAGTTTTCAATAAGTTACATGTGTAGATTATTACAAAGGTTTGTAGTCTTTCTTTTCAAGAAGCTACACATGTAGTTTCTCACATAGTGTTGTATCACTAGATTTGAAGTAGTTACACTTATGGATTCTCACAAAGTTTTGTATAGTTAGATTTCAAGAAATTACGCATGTAGTTTCTCACACAGTGTAGTATCGATATTTTCCAAGTAGTTACACGGGTAGATTATCAAATCCTGCTGTATCATTAGTTTTCAATAAGGTACACGTGTAGAATCACACACAGCGTTGTATCATTAGTTTTCAATATTTTACACCTGTAGATTCTCACACAGCGTTGTATGGTTAATTTTCAATAAGGTACACGTGTAGAATTTCACAAAACGTTTTATCATTAGTTTTCAAGTATTTACACAATCAGTTTCTCACACAGTGTTGTATCACTTTTTTTTCAAGTAGTTACATTTATAGATTCTCACTCATTGTTGTATCGTTAGTTATCAATAAGGTACACATGTAGATTCCTACACAGCATTGTATCGATAGTTTTTGATGAGGTACATGTGTTGAATCTCACATAGCATTGTACCGTTAGTTTTCAATAAGGTACATGTGTAAATTTTCGAAAGCATTGTAACGTTTGTTTTCAAGAAGATGCATGTGGAGAACTTCACACAGTGTTGTATATTTAGTTTTCAATAAGTTACATGTGTAGATACTTACACAGTGTTGTATCTTTAGTTTTCAAAAAGTTACACATGTAGATTCTCACACAGCATAGTATCGTCAATTTTCAATAAGGTACATGTGTAGAATCTCACACAGCGTTGAATCGTTAGTTTTCAAGAAATTACACAGTGTTTCTCACACAGTGTTGAATCGATATTTTACTAGAAGTTACATGGGTAGATTCTCAAACTGTGTTGTATCGTTAGTTTTCAATAAGGTAAACGTGTAGATTCTCAAACAACGTTGTATCGTTCGTTTTCAATAAGTTACACCTGTAGATTCTCACACAGCGTTGTATCGTTAGTTTTCAAGAAGTTACACATGTAGTTCCTCACACAGTCTTGTATTGATGGTTTTCAAGAAGTATCGCTTATAGATTCTCAAACAGTGTGGTTTCGTTAGTTTTCAACAAGGTATGTGTCCCGCGCTACCGTCTCGCCAGCAAGAACGACGCAGGACACTCGGATCCTTCTGCAGTAAAGCTTTAATGCATCTTGAGAGATAGATGATCAGCTTCTGAGAGGGAGACCCCAAGCTAAGAAACCCAGCCCCTTATATAAGCCTAGGAGCTCCGAGTGAGACGTGTAGAGCCGGGATTGGTGGTTTGCTCATCACCCCAGATGACGGGTGAGGCACAGCTTAAATGGTAAACTCCAACTGACAGCAGATGTCAGCGCCATCTTCTAATGGCGATAGCGAGGGCGAGGGCGGCTCCTCACATCTCCCCCTATTCATTTATTTTTGAAGCCATAGGACACCCATAACTTTGGAGTGGAGATAGAGGTCAAATCCCCATGTGCAAATTTGGAACATGTACAAAGCTCCTCTCCAGGGTCTTATCCCCAGAGGGAGCCCTGACCAGTCCCAATGTCGTTTTTCTGGGAGAAGGAGATCATGACATAGAACCTTCATGCAAGATGACTTATCTCCCAGGAGAAAGTCGTTATACCGCAGACCTCTCCTGTGCAGTGCTTAGCCTTTCAACTCCTTGGGCTGCTGAAGCCTACCCACTCTATCCCGTGCAATGAGACTAGCCTCGTGGGGTGCAAGACCCGGGAGGCCAGAGACCTATTGCTTTAACATGGTTAACCAAATGTCAGGGGAGACTCCGTGTTCTAAGGCAGCAAGTGCTTGTGCCACCATCACTTATCTCTTTTGTTTGGGCTCTGAGCTTACACACCATCCAAAGCATCAACACTATTCCACAGCAGAGAACTAGGCTAAATGATCCCACCCCCACCCATTCCTTAAAATAAGAAAATGCAGATGAAATCCAGGAGGAGAGGCCTTCCATCAGAGATAGATCCAGACGCGTCGAATTCACTTGCAGGATCGCCACTCTCAACTCACGGAGTGTCTGCTCAAACTGAAAAGTCCAATTCTGTAATAAATGTTGAGACAGAGCTTTTGACAGGTTAGCTGCTCTTGTAAAATTCTCATATTGTACTGAAGTGAACACAAAGGCCAGGCAACTTTTGTTCACATCCCAATTGGGCCATCTGCCACAATATATCCAATTGTTCCTGAACCAAATTAATCTGTTGGTTTACCAACATCAGGCCTCCTTGTATCTGAGAATTGGCAGTGGCCTGTTTATCTAGGGCCATGGTCACAGTGGCCGATAGGTCATTAATGGTTTGAGTTGTCTGCACAGTGGCAGAAAGAGCAAGGGCCGAGGCAGTAACCGAAGCAGTAACCGCGGCAGCGGCTATCAGGCCCACAGTAATAGCAGAGATCCCAAAAATATCGCTTTTCTCTAAACAAACTCAAACTACTTGGCACCTCAACAGGAACTGGAACAAATCGAGGCATGCGCATTACCAAAGCAAAAGGGTGCTTAATAGCATCCCAGCATAATGCATAAAAACAATTCTAAGCAGAGCAATTTATTTCTTTCTGATTCTTACCTAAGGTATCATTACTCACAACCCAAATAAAGGGCAGCCAAACACAAATTGGAGCAGCTGAATAATTAGTTCTCTTAAAAGGGGTATACTTAACATTGGAGGAGGACCAATCAGATGATCCAGAGCTCTGTCCCTCACTCAGACTGTTGCCTAATGCCCCTTTCCAATCAAAAGTAATCTGTCCCTTCTCACTATATCCTCCAGCAATCATTGCCATAGGAGAAAGATCAGTACAGCTTCCATTAATTCAAAAGGATTAGCATTAGATCTTTCTGGATCCATATGAATAAAATTATCCTTTAATGAAGAAATCACAGTAAAGCACAAGCTTCCTACCAATGACAAGGTTCTCTCATCCTGAAAACTCTGTATCTGAGGATCTAAAGGCAAAAAGGCAAGCCCCAACTCTCTATTAGTTGTGAAAAATCTAGGGAACACCTGGGCATTATGCATCACTGGCATCGGTAGGGGAAGGTAGACATGATGGCCCACCGTAACTCTCCCATCATACTAGGAACCATCATCCCGAGTAGGAGAGTCTTCATCACCCACTTGGCCTCCATCCTTCTTATTCTGGAGTTGTGAAGGAGCTCTTCGAGTGAGTCTTTCAGGGATCCACAGGGGGTTTTCTTCCTCCTGTGGAAAAACACACACAGCTCCCCTGGATCTTATAAGAATAGGATCCGGGCCTTTCCAGAGATCAGTCAAGACATCTTTCCATTTTACCATTTCTTTTGGCCTATCAGGCTCTAAACTGTGGCGATCGGCCGCAGTGTGGCCTTGGGCATCAGAGTTCAAGAAATTAAGGGTAAAAAGTGCCATGGACACAGCAACTCTTGGTACCGAGGGTAGAACATCCTCAATACTCCCCTTTTGTTTAATCAGATATGATTTGAGTGTACGATAGGCACGTTCCACAATGCCCTGTCCTTGAGGGTTATAAGGTAGGCCAGTTAGATGGGTAACATCCATTTGCCGACAAAACTGTCGGAATTTTTGAGAGGTATATGCTGGTCCATTGTCTGTTTTTAAAATTCTGGGTTTTCCCCAAGCACTCCAGGCCTCAAGGCAATGTTGAATCACATATGAGGCCTTTTCCCCTGTTAGGGGCGTGGCGAACATTACGCCAGAACAGGTGTCAACAGAAACATGAACATATTGAAGCCTTCCAAAAGAGGGAATATGAGTAACATCCATCTGCCACATCTGCAATGGTCTAATGCCACGTGGGTTTATTCCCACGTGGGGAGCAGGTAAGAATTCGCAGCAATTCTGGCATTGAGTAACAATTTCCCTAGCCTCTTTCCTGGATAGAGCAAAACGATGGCGCAAGGTCTCAGCCGTCACATGAAAGCGCTGATGGAACTCTTTTGCTGCTTGTGCGTGGGTAGACAAGGCAGCGGCCACCAGCTTTGTAGCCTTGTCCGCTAAGTCATTCCCTGAGGACATGGGACCTGGGAGTCCAGAATGTGCTCAGACATGGGTAATGAAAACAGGAAATCTCCTATTTAACAAGGCAGCTTGTATCTTCTGAAAGATGTTAGCAACTCTGCTGGAGGATCTTATTATTCCAGCTATCTCAAGGAGATTAACTGCATTAACCACATAAGAGGAATCTGATACAATATTGAGGGGTCCTGGAAAAGCCTCAAGAACCTCCAGTACTATCAGACATTCTACAACTTGAGGTGAAGTTTCATTATATTGTTTAGATATAACCCTATCCTTGACCACATAAGCTCCCATACCAGTTTTCGATCCATCAGTGTACACCACAGTCCCATCTGGGAGTGGGTCTTTAGCTGTCACTTGTGGAAACACTATAGCCTGGTTTAGGGCAAACTGTAAAATTGGATGCTTTGGAAAATGATTATCAATTTGTCCTGAAAAGGAAGTAACTAAAACTGCCCAATCACTAGATGTGGCTGCCAAGGTCTGAACTTGTGCAGCAGTATAAGGCACAATCAAGGAATCAGGATCCCTGCCAAAATGCGTAACAGCTGCTTTTATTCCGCGAAGCGCGAGCTGTGCAACAGCATCAGGGTACCAGTCAATAATCTTAGCAGGGGAAGCATTTGGATGAATCCAAAGTAATGGTCCATGTTGCCACAGGACTGCAGTTGGCAATTGAGCTGTCTTAAAAACACACAGATTAAAAGGTAGTGACTCCTCAATACGTTGTAATTGTGCTTCCTGTAAGGCCTCTTCCACCATCTGTAAGGCTCGGTGGGCGGCAGGGGTAAATTTTCTGGGTGAGGAGATATGAGGCTCACCCTCCAGGAGATCGAAGAGGGGTTTTAGATCAGCAGATGGAATTTTTAAAAAGGGCCTCAACCAATTTATATCTCCCAGAAGTTTCTGAAAATCATTTAATGTTTGTAAGTGGTCTTTGCGAATTTCTATTTTCTGAGGAACTATATTTTTGGGAGTAATCATTGAGCCCAAAAAGAGGCCTGTATCTGCAATTTGAACCTTTTCTGAGGCAATCTCTAATCCCCACTGTTTTAATTCAGCCACCAGCATGGGAAAAGCCTTTTGTAAAACATCTAACTCTTTGTGACAAATAAGAATATCGTCCATATAATGGATCATGATTAAAGATGTAAATTGCTTCCTAATTGGCTCCAAAGCCTCCTGCACATACAGCTGACATATTGTTGGGCTATTGGCCATGCCTTGCGGCAGTACCTTCCACTGAAATCTCTTGTCTGGTTCCATATGATTAAGAGAAGGGATAGTGAAGGCAAACCTTGGTCTATCCCGTGGGTAAAGTGGAATAGAGAAGAAACAATCCTTAATATCTATAATAATAAGCTTCCAATCTTGAGGAAGTGCAGAAAGCAAAGGAAGTCCTCTTTGAACAGGGCCAAAAAGATGCATCTGATTGTTAATGGCCCGCAGGTCGTGGAGTAATCTCCACTTCCCAGATTTCTTCTTAATAACAAAAATTGGTGTATTCCATGGGGAGGTAGAAGGCTCTAGATGCCCCAGCCGTTCCTGTTCTTGCACTAATCTTGTGACAGCCTCTAATTTTTCAGAGGATAGAGGCCATTGAGAGACCCATAACGGCTCCTCTGTTTTCCACGGTATGGGTCGTGAAGCCTCAACGGCCCCTAAATAAAACCCAGTCCTTTTCTACCCCGATTTCCATGTTGCGTAATGGGTTTTATTCTGCCTTGTTCTTGCCTACCCAAGCCTCTACCCTTTGTATACCCCATCTTTGCCATAATGGCTGATGCCTGGGGGAGTATTCATTAGTTAGGGTCATGCCCATGGCTTGTAACACATCCCGTCCCCATAAATTTACAGGGAGTGGCAACACATAGGGGGTAAAACATCCCTGTTTGCCCTCAGCGTTCCGCCAGGTTAAGGCTGAGGCACTGATGGCAGGAGAGGACTGGTATCCAAGACCTTGTAGAGAATGAGATGAAACAACAGTGGGCCAAGACTTCGGCCACCAATGGAGTGAAATAATGCTTTTGTCTGCTCCCGTATCCATTATCCCTTCAAATTCTTTTCCATTAATTAACAATTTTATTGTAGGTCTCTCATTTAGGGGTATAGCCAGATAGGCTGAATCACTTCCAGAAGATCCCATAGCCCTTTTTTGTAAAGTGTAGGTTTCTCCATCCCCGAGGGAGGGCAGCAACACCAGTTGTGCAATTCTATCTCCCTGCTTTATAGAAAATACACCCCGAGGGCTAGAACAGAGAACTTGAATCTCCTCTTTATGATACGGGTCAACAATCCCAGGATATATAATGAGTCCCTGTAAAGTTAAGGAGCCACGGCCCAGAATAAGCCCAATGGTGGCAGGGGGCAAAGGTCCAGGGGAATGGACTGGGACCGGTTGAACATTCATTTGGGGCATGAGTAAGAAGTCGGAGGCGGCACGCAAGTCCATTCCGGGGGTTCCTCGGAAGCCTCTACTTCCTCTTGATTGCTTTTCTGAAATCGGTTCCCATATTTCTGAGGGCCCTGGGACCATGGGCCCCGTGACCCGTTTTTGATTGGGGTACCTTGGGTTCTTCAATAGGGGGCAGAAGCCTCCCTTTCATATCCCGGACTGACCTGCATTCACTAGCCCTATGATAACCTTTACCACAACGACGGCAAAGCTCCAGTTCTCTTGTTCTTTCAGGGGCTTGACAATCTTTCTTAAGGTGCCCCATTTTCCCACAATTAAAACAAGCTTTTCGACTAGATAAATCTCTACGCCTGTGCGTTTGTAAAATGGCGGCAGCTAGTCCTGCATTGGTTAGGGGTCCCCCAGCTCCCTGCACACTCTGAGCCAATCTTGTAAACCTTTGCTTTTGCGAGGGGCGATAGCCGCTCGACATTCCTGGGTTGCTTGTTCATAGACAAGTTGCTCAATCAGGGGCATAGCTTGTTCTGAATCACCAAAGATGCGACCGGCGGCCTCGGTCATTCTGGCCACAAAGTCTGAAAATGGCTCTTGGGGTCCTTGGACAATCTTTGTAAGGTGTCCACTGGATTCTCCCCTTTTTGTGAGGGCCTTCCATGCTTTAATAGCGGCGGCCGACACCTGACCATAGACGCCCCAGATGTAGTTGGTTTGATTAAGGGCATGTTGACCCTGACCTGTCAGCATTTCAAATGTCCACTGCCTCTGATTCTCATCTTCAGCTGTGGCATTAACTCTAGCTTGCGCCTGGGCTGCATCATACCAGAGAGCCTTCCATTCCATGTATTGTCCCATGTTGGGAAGCACTGCTTTCACTGTCGTCTGCCAGTCAGTGGGAGTCATGGCAAAATTAGCAAGCCTTTCCACCTGTATTGTGGTAAAGTTAGCATTGACCCCATAATTACGAACGGATTCGGCCAATTCTTTGATTTGATTGTAATCTACGGGGGTATGTACTCTTCCGCCTTCCGCATTCTCGAATACTGGAAAAGCCATTTGTATTTTTCTCCGTTCCTCTAAAGGTAAAAAGGAGTCAGTACCAGTATTCAGCCGAAGCTCATACTGCGGAGGCGCCGAAGGGCGTGAGCCCGCCGGATTTATAGGCGGTGGCCTCACATTCATTTTTGTTTTCAGCGGCCGGTGTCTATCAGGGTGATATCTTTCTTCCTCATACCGTGCCACCTCCTCCTCTAGACCACCTTCTTCGCTAGAATCCAGAGTGTCAGAATCGGAATTATCTAGCTCCAAGGCTTCTAGCTCTACCGTAGGGTATAGGCTAGATTCTGGCTTTTTCTTTTTCTTAGATTTGTTAGGGGGTGAATGATCACTCCCTTCTTTCTCTCCCCCTTTCTTAACTTCTTGGGGAGGGCCTTTTTTCTTAGACATGTCTTTCCTTTTGCGAGCTCCCATTCTCTCACTCCGTTCAGTTTCTGACATGCTATCCTGAACTTCCTCTAAGGTTCCCTGACTTTCTACTATAGCAGGGTGACAGGCCTCATCCTCCAAGCAGTTTTTAACTAGCTTCCAAATGGCTTTGGTACCTAAGCGGAGATCTCCTTCTGCATGCTTCCTGTCTAGTTCTTTACCTAGCTTGTTCCATGAGGCCACAGTGAGGGACCCGGAACAAGCATACCATGGTGCCACTCTATCTACCTCCTTCACAAAATTTTGAAGTGTTCGTGGTGCAATTTTGAGATCTCTTTGTTTTAGCACAGTCTGTAGGGCAGTAACCACTGACTGTGACAACCCCATCGCGCTAGCGGCTTATCTAAAAAACGGCGCTCGACTCCTTTACCAGACTGACAGCACCGTTCTGTCAGCACCAGCCACGATGAAGAAGGACAAACAGGACTAGCACCAAAGCCTCCACTGACCCGTCCCACGGTGATGACAAACTAAGGCCAAAGTCGAGAAAAGGGGTGTTCAGGATCAAGCATACCTCTCTGAACTTACGTCCCTGCAGTTCTGAATCCGCCCCGTCTTCCGAGGGGTCTCCCGCGGCGCCGGCGATGTTGAAGAGTTCCCGGGTTTCGGCACCAGATGTCCCGCGCTACCGTCTCGCCAGCAAGAACGACGCAGGACACTCGGATCCTTCTGCAGTAAAGCTTTAATACATCTTGAGAGATAGATGATCAGCTTCTGAGAGGGAGACCCCAAGCTAAGAAACCCAGCTTCTCACACATTGTTGTATCGTTAGTTATCCT
>NW_024435283.1:0-22449 GCF_017639785.1 Mesocricetus auratus | reverse complement strand
GGCCCTGGCTGGATGCTGAGGATGCTGTTTTGGGGCTGCTATTAAGCTCCATATAATCATGGCTTGCTTTGCCAGCAGCAAAGCTACCCAATCCTGATGCTCATGACTGATTGCTCTCCGCGGCCACTTCTAGATCCAAGCTTGAGAGCTCTTCCAGCTTGTTGCCTCTCTGCTTCCAGACCAGGGTTTCCTTCAGTTCAGGGTCATCTTCATTCTGCACCACGGTGTTCTCTCTGTTTTCATGTCATTCACCGCCCTCTAAGTTTACGGCATTATTTCTTTGAGATGAGACATGACCAAAGGATCAAGTCTTTCGATAATGCCCAAGCGATAATTGGTCCTAGGTGTGATGATGAGTGGATTAAGGTAGGGGGATGAGGTATGGCTGGCTATGGGCAAGCCCAAACCATTCCACTACTCTTATAATTCCTTAGTCAAGGGCTATATCATAATTTTAAAATTAATTCTACATAGTTTTTGAGAACTCAGGAATGTCTTGGTTTTCACTACTGCTATCAAACAAATTACTGATGAAGAACATTTGGTACAGTGTGTCTGACTTCAATTGTATGAAGATTCATTTTCCCACACTGTTTTCTATAGCCAAAGAAATTATTGGGTATACAAATGCAGAAGAATCGGTAGCACATTTGTTCCTATTATCATGTGGGTAATAAAACCTTGCCAAAAATCAATGTCCTAAAGGAACAGAAAAAAAATCTTTACATCTTGCTTTGTGGAAATCAGATGTCCGGGAACCACACAACTGAGTTCTCTACATAAAAATGTAAGAAGCTTGGCATCCGTGTGCAGGCTGAGCTGCATTGTCCTTTATAATTGAAGTTTCTCCATGTTCAGTGTGGATGTTGGTTAATTATCTGCTCAAGTTAACCAACAAGGAGTATTCAGCACTCTTTTTTGGCTGGTAACATTTATTTTCTTTCTGGACAATTAGCTGAATTTTGTCTTTTGCAGTTCACATGAGGTCTCAAATAAGAAGTCATAAGTCACTATACTTAAAGCCAAGTATACTTCAAAGTTTGCTCAGGAGTCTAGTGTCATAAGGTGGGTGATCTCTTGTACTTGGGATTCATTTTGAATGTGTAAGAAATTATTTACCTCAATCTATATTTGAGGACACATAGTATCTTGAATCTAAGACAATGGATTTTAAATATTTGGAGACATAATTTAACAGTGAAAATATGATATACTTTTCATTTCTTGTTTACATCATCAGAATAAAAATGACAGTTGGTGATGAAGTGCCAGTTGGCACAAGGTTACCAAGAAATGAATCTCAAGTCATGTCAAACATGAACATTTCTTCATGAGATTCATATGACAACTTTGGATAACTGTCTCAAGAAAACTGTCAGAAGACATAACTGTATCTGTGATTATATCGGTATCAAAGTTATCACATAGCTGGATGCATTACATGATTGCAGAAAGTCAGCAAAATCAATGCTTGCTTTCATTAATTCATTAAGCTATGGGTAAAACACAAATTCTGAAATACAACAATGTCTCACAAGATAAAAGTGAGAGGGTGCCTAAGTCCATAATAAAGGTTCAAGGAATGATCAGCTATACTTTGACACAATTCTATGATGAAGAGATAAATATCAGGATTCATTTACATGCCTTTCATTTCATTTCATGACAGGATATCTAAGTTGGATTTAAATAATATCTGAGAATATTTATAACTATGAATTGAAAGCAACACATCTTGGTCAGTGTTAAACAGAAGACTCCACCTGTCCAAATCATTAACAACACACATCCACCTAGGACCTTCTTTGTGTGAGAAGCACATCAGATTTAACAACATCCTGTTTCATTAGCACTGTGTGAAATTCAGTTTCCACTGCTCTGAGTTTCGTCTGTTACAATTACCATTTTTTTTCTGGTTTCAAGCTCAAGTTTACATTTTCTTGGCAGCACACATTATTTCTGTTTACCATATGGAATATGAAAATGCTTGTATGATGATGCCTGTCACACATTTCCTGCCCTGCTCTATCCCTGAGCACTGTTTTAAAGAGCATACTTCCCATCTCTTTAGGATAATGGGGGCTTTAAAACACAAAACTAGATTTTCTGCCTAAAGTTACAATTATTTCATATAATGGTGGTATTAATATTCCCAAATACCTAATAGAAGCTAAAGTCTGAATCATGTTAGAATGGCATTTCACAGAGTCTGTTTGACTGCTTTCTATGTATTTTGTAATTTGAATGTGTAACAGCCCAACTGAACCCTCATTGCTATTATTCTTATGAGGAAAAATAAAATATATGAGGAATTTTTTCAAATGCACAGTCAGATATCTGATTCCAAAGAAATATTATATCAACAATGGAATACTTTATTATTATTTTAGACAGTTTCTCTCTTTGTGACCCTGGCTGTCCTGTAACTCAATCAGTATAACAGGCTGGCCTTAAGCTCAGATATAACACAAGCAATATACTCAAGGGTTTTCCTTTAATACATATTTTGTAGTTTACAAAGAAATAAAAAGCCGAAAGAAAGACAACTTGTGATGGTGTAAAAAGAGACTACCAAGTGATTTTAAAATGGGAAATATTTTTGTTTTACTCAGATCAATTTCAATGAATCAAAATCATAATTTTCACTATATGAATGAAAACTGAGTTAAAATTCAAGTTAAGTAATAGTCTGTACAAAATCCCTAAAACCATATGCCTCTTCAAACCTCATCATGCCTTTCTAGGCATAGAAGGTCCTTAGCTATTTTAGGAACACACATTCTTGGAGTCTTTATAACCAGTTCATACAGGAATACCTAAGCATCATTAATGTCTTGTGATTTATTCCTCCTTTTGTTCAGCTGATTCAGTTCCAAGGGTACATGATTGAGAAATTTACTTCTGAAAGTGTCATGGAAAGTGTTTGAATTTTGATCAGTGTTATCCCTCTCTGGCTAAAAAAGAAAAACAAACAAACAAGCAACAAAACAAAGCAACAACACTGAGAAACATCATCTTTCAAGTCTTCTGTTAGGAAGATAAATAGAAATTATCTGCAGGTAGGACCCTCTCTGGGCAAGTAGAGAGCCAGAGATAAGTCCTCAAGTCTGTCTATTATACATATAGAATAATAAATGGTATTCAATAAACACAGTTAATTGCAAGATTCTCTAGAGCACTGCTCTTATATTTTGGATATAACATCTTGATTTAAAAAAACAAATCTGGAAGTATACTGCTTTTAAAATCTTTTAAATGTTGATTTCCATGTGGGTTTATGAAAGAATTTAGACTTTTTAATCTTCTTCCTAGACTAAAACAGAACTGTATTCCACACACAAGAGGTCTTTTTACAGAAGCTGATCTACCAAGTGTAACAAGGAATGGGCACTTGTGAGGTGCAGAGCCTCACCATGCTTTGGGATTACTGTCAACTCTCTGGGCTACTGTGGCTGTACTGACTTCATTATGGGTTCCAGGCTGGGAAACTGAAACAAGATCTGGAAAGAGAGAAGGGCTGGTTCTTCCGCAGTAAAGACGAGACTGATGAAACTCAGCTGTAAAGAGGCCACCATGATTTCAGAATTCTCCACAGCTTTCCTCTCTACCAACCTTCTCATTCCATCCTGAACTGCTTCTTGTTTCTGTTGTTGAAATTTTCAAAGTAATTTCAACATTTGAAAAAATGTTAGTATGTTGAGACTGGAACAAGCATCTGCCAGACTTTTGACAAATATAAAATTGACAATAACTGGTAACATCAACTACACATAAAGTTATTTGAGGAATAGACATGTTTTCCTATCAATAAAACCCATTGGGCCTAGATAAGGAGCCAGTCAAATTAAAATACCTTGAGAAACCTTCTCTGTGTTTTCTCGTGTGAGATTACTCTTATCCTACAAACTAAGCACAGCTGAGTGGAATTTGTCTATGAATATACTATTAATTTCCATAGAAAGTCAATTATGGAAAATCTTAAGGGAAAATTTACCTGGAAGAGATGGTAACAAATCATAAAATATGCCCAAGAAAAGAATGCAAGTTACAAATATATCTAGCAATGTAAACAATCCCTTAAAAAACTTAATGGGAAAGAAACAGCTCATCTCGGCAGAGCAATGAGGTCAGGCTGTTCCTGAAAGCAGCCTTTTTGGCCAAGCCATCTTCCAGCAATCAGAGAACAAGAAGGGAAAAAGAGGCCCTGCCCTATACTATAAGCTCTTGAGGCTGCCTATTAATGGCTATGGGGAGAAATTAATCATTAATTTCCTAAACATAGCCACATAAGTGGAAAGTGAACCCATTATTGTCATCCTACAATCATCAAACATATATTATTAAAACATCAAAATAATAACATTAAGCTGAGAGATCTGTTAGACACCAAAAGCACTCAAGGCTTACTTTTAAGGAGTTATTTTCAAATAGAATTTTAGCTTGGTACTATTGAGCCATCTCTTACTTACTCCCAAAATAGCCTATGTCAACCTTAACTGTCCTACTTATTGAACAGAAACTGTGAAGACACACTCAGAATAAAAAAATTATTGAATGACAAATGAAAGCATGTTTTTCTTATAATTTACCTAATATAAATCAGGTCAAATAATTGATTCAAAATATACTTATTGTATTGTTCCTATTAATGTTAATGCAACCATGTTGTAGAATGTGACATTAATGTTAGTAATAGAAAATAAACAAGCTTATAAACACAGCCAACTTAAAACAAATCAAAACAATTAAAATAGTATTATGTAGAAAAATGATGCCTAGATAAAGCAGTTTTCATCAGAATTCTTTAAATTCATATCAAATATAGCAAAATTTATGACAAATATGAAGTGACTTACATAGCAATCCAAATTATTTTTCATTAGTATTTGAGAGAATTCTGGCAATGGAGTGCTGTACCATGAGGAATAGTGCTAAAATACTATTATACACTAAAGGATGAATTTTATTTTCGATATTGTAACATCATAAGAATATCAAAGAGTGCTATAAATTGCAATAGTAAAGCATTTGCCCACTCTAACTTAGAATCAGTATGAAAATTGCAGTATGACATAAAAAACTCAGACAAATTATTTTATTATTTCTGAATAAGGTCATCCAAAATAAAAATAGGGGTGGTGATGAATAAGAGCTCAGATTTTCCCATCCTGCTATTCAAAGGGCAGAAATAGCTCTGGTAGAGCCACAGAGAAAGGTTGAGGGGACAATTTTAAACTCCCCTTTAAGAACTTTCTCCCAATTGCAAGATTTAAACTTTTCTCTAAATGTGGACTTGATTGGACATAAAACAAGTGGCTGTTTCAGAAGGATTTACAATTAGACTCTGACTGTGTAGTCTGTGTTTATACATATTTTCTGTTTGTGATGTACTGTTTCTCAGTAATATATCATTCTAGTTAGAGTGCACATGGGCTAAATAAAATGTGATGATAAGAGGACATTGTTTAAGCTTAACACATCAATCAGTGATCATATGTACCTAAATTACACTAACATATAGATGGCTCAAAATTGTCAATCAAAGAAAGCAAACTTTAAAGTATATCTTATTAGGTAATTTTAATGTTCTCTCTGGCTTCTTATTCAATTTTTCATTCATTTTATATTTATGCCAAATTAATTTGACCATTAGTAAAGATGAAATAAATGAAATATTTTGAATAAATATTTTCCTGGGCATAATTAGAACTATATCTTAATTGAACATATTGAATTATTTCCATTATATTGATATCCACTCTCATTATTTAAAATAATAATATTTCTAATAACAATGGGAATCTTACCAAAAGCGATATACCAATTTAATGCAATCCCCATTAAAATCCCAGTGCAATTCTTCACAGACCTTGAAAGAACGATTCTCAACTTTATATACAAAAACAAGAGAACCAGGATAGTTAAAACAACCCTGTTCAACAAGGCAACATCCGGAGGCATCACCAGCCCTGACTTCGAGCTGTATTATAGAGCTATAGTCCTGAAAACAGCTTGGTATTGGCAAAAAATAGACAGATAGAACAATGGAATCGAATTGAAGCCCCCCAACATTAACCCATACATGTATGAACACCTGATGTTTGATAAAGAAGATAAAATTACACAATGGAAAAAAGAAACCATCTTCAACAAATGATACTGGCATAACTGGAGGCTGACACATAGAAGACTGCAGATAGATCCATGTCTATCACCATGTACAAAACTTAAATCCAAATGGATCAAAGACCTCAACATAAATCCAGCTATACCGAACCTGTTAGAAGAGAAAGTGGGAGGTACCCTTGAAAGAATTGCTACAGAAGACTGCTTCCTGAATGTAGCACAGACACTAAGATAGACAATTAATAAATGGACTTCCTGAAACTGAGAAGCTTCTGTAAGGCAAAGGACAGTCAGCAAGACAAAAAGGCAAACCACAGATTTGGAAAAGATATTCATTAATCCCACATCTGACAGAGGGCTGGTCTCCAAAATTTATAATGAATTCAAGAAGCAACGTGTCCAAAATAACAAAGTATCCAATCAAAAAGTGGGGTACAGAACTAAATAGAGAATTCTCAGTAGAGGAGTCTAAAATGGCTGAGAGACACTTGAGAAAGTGCTGAACACCCTAGCCATCCAGGAAATGCAAATCAAAACAACTCTGAGATATCATCTTACTCCTGTCAGAATGGTTAAAATAAAAAAAAACTCCAATGATAGTTTATGCTGGAGAGGATGTAGAGAAAGGGGAACACTCCTGCACTGCTGGTCGGAGTGCAGACTCATACAGCCACTTTGGAAATCATTATGGAGATTCCTCAGGAAAATAGGAATCAGTCTACCACATGACCCAGCAATTCTACTCTTAGGCACATATCCAAAAGATGCACATGCATACAACAAGGACATCTGTTAAACTATGTTCATAGAAGCATTATTTGTAATAGCCAGAACCTTGAAGCAACCTAGATACCCCTCAACTGAAGAGTGGATAGAGAAAATGTGATATATTTACACAATGGAGTACTATTCAGCAGAAATAAACAATGGAATCTTGAAATTTGAAACCATCCAGAGTGATGTGACCCAGTCACAAAAAGAGAAACATAATATGTACTCATTCATATGTGGATTTTAGACATGAATCAGGGGAGTGCCAGCATACAAACCCACTGCAAGAGAATCTGGGAAACAGAACCTTCATCCAGAGACTTACAGAAGCCAAGGCAGATGGCCACAGCTAAACACTGAACTGAACTCCTAGAATCCAGTGACAGGGAGAAATGATGAGCAAAGGAGTTAAGACTGGGCTGGTTTAACCTGTAGAAACAGTTGACCTGAACAAGGGGGAGCTCTTGAACCCCATATCGATGGCTGTGTGGAAAGCACGAGACTGACCCAGACCCCCTGAATGTGTGTGTCAGTTAGGAGGCCAAGGTAATTTATGGGGCCTTGGGTAGTATTTATCCCTGGCATACAAATAGACTTTGAGTGCCCATCCTACAATGAGGAATGCTCTCAGCCTGGATGCTTGGGGAAGGGCCTAGACCCTGCTCTGGATGAAATGACAGACTATGGAGATCCACCATGGAGGGCCTCACCCTCTCTCTGGATCAGAGTGGACATTGAGTGGAGCACTGGGGGGGCCTGTTGGGGAGGGCAGGGTAGGAGGGGAGGGAGAGGGAGCTGGGATTGACCTGTGAAACAAGCTTGTTTCTAACTTAAAGAAAATAAATAAGTAAAACAGTAATTTTTCACAAAGGAAGAACACTGACAAATTTCCAATATTTTCCAGTTTCAAAAAAATTTGCAGATTTTTATCCTTGACCTAAATTAAAACCACACACATATGTACACACACAAACAAGTGCATGCTCACACATCAATACATAACCTTGGATTATACTTTCAGGACCCATAAGACACCAATGTTCTCAAATTATTCAATTGGACAACATAGATTTTAAAATAAGTGGTAGAAAATTAGTATATATGTGCCTCATGCAGAAAATCAGCATTGTGTTCACCAAGGTGAACTTAATAAATAAGTGTAGACAGTTGTCCTGGTGACTAAAAAGGACTTTCTTCTCATTTCAACAGCATGCCTCACCATTCAAACGAAAACGGGAAGTACCAAGACCACACTCTAATATAAGAAAAAAAAGAAGTTTAAATCTGATGCCTTTATATTCAGTATTATGTAAACCACTTTTTAAAAAAACAAACTACCTACATTATGATATGGTTTTTAAAACATTGCTTAAATAAGAATTATTGTTCTTGTGGCAGTGTGTCTCACATAACTACGGAAAGGTCAAAACTCCAACGAGTTGAGCATATACGGATAATTTAATTGCCATTGCTTGAGTAAAATATGAATGTTTCTTTATCATTTTAACCTATTACATAATCAAAATTATATTCTGTATGTTGAACAAGTGCTTCTTTGAATTAGATTAAACTCATCAAAACAAATTTATTTTGAATACAATGTATCATCTGGAATGATGTCCTTGTTAAGTATATTCTGACTGTAAATAAACAAAGTAAACATTTTATATAAAGGTTGTAATATTATTAATTATATATGATTAACCATTAAACAGGATTTAAAAAACATACCTTCTATTCAAATATAAAAAGGACAAGAGAATTGAAAAAAGATCGTAAGTACTTTGGTGCAGTAGTTTCTAAGGATTTTCTCCAAAAAATGTTCTCCAGTGTCTGATATTGTTATTCAAATATATGTGTATATATAATTATTAAAATATTATAAACAATGAAACAATTATATTCAGGAGGGTAATGATCACTACAAATATTTGGAGGGAAAACTATACCACTCTCCTTTAAAATCATTTTATTTTTAACTTGAAATAATATCATTTATTTTTATATTTGTCTTACAGAGAACATTCATGAAAGTTATTTTTCTTTACATCAAAGGAGAAGTTAAATGGGTAGACTTCAGCTAAAAAGTATAGTCATATGAAGACTTTATTTTGTTAAATTAGCTTGTACATTTAAGGAAATTGCCACATATTTGGAACCAGAGGGGGAAAGAACCTAGTAAGATATCCAGGTCATACAGGTATGATAATGTGGGAGATAAAAAGATTTCTCTGAGATACTAGGTATTTAAAGCTACAGTATTTCAAAACTGTTAAGAATAATCAAGTTCACTAAATAAGAGAATACCTAAAAACAATGTCCAAAAGATTGATGCAGTCTATGAGTGATAATAGACCATCATAATTCACTGTGGAATAAAACTGTCATTTAGAAATAAACATTGAGATAATCAACTCTGCAAAACACTTTAGAATTCCATCTTTCATTCTATACACAAACAAAACCCCACATGATTAATATGATCAATGATGAAAAATGCTAAAGGTAAAAATAAGCATTTCTACCGGATTATATTAAAATGACTTCAATACATAACACTTCAATATGCATATTATTATAACTAAATACTAAAATATTATATAACTACTATAGTGTCTAAACACCTTATTGATATGAAATGCAGCTGCATACTTTAAAACTAAAATATGACTCTGGATTTACTAAATACTATACAGAGATCAGAGACAAACAACATTATCTATGGATGGGAACTGTTAGCTTTTTGCACATTTGAGGATTTATATTTATATCAAATAAAAAACTAGATATTATCCAGGTAGAGTCTTGATTATTGCATAGTATATCTAAAATAAATCTAGCCAAAATTTCCCTAATATTTGTTAACTTTTACTTGTATTCTCCTATTACCTCTCATGTTGATAAAGATATATCTCATATACTCATGGATAAATATAATCGCTTTTGTACTAGCCAGACTCATCATTATAAGCAGATGGAAGATTAGTATACTTGTTTACTATTGGTAATAGTTTTTTAAAATAGTATAACCTATGTGCACTAGTTCTCCAAGCAGAGAAACTAGAAATTTTCTTATCTACATTTCAGAAGTTTTTGAGCAATAATAGTGATGACCCTATTACCCCAAATGGTCAGTCCCTAAACTATACAAATAACATTACACATTATAGAGAATGAGAAGGTTGTATTTACCTATTTAGGCATATGTGTGTATGCTTAAATACACAATAACAACTAAAAAAATTAAAGAGACCATGGATTCGAAAGGGTATTAGGGAGAAAGGCACATGGAAGGATTTGAATAGAGGGAGGTGTAATTACCATTTTAGTATCTAACAAATAATTAAAGTACCCGCAGCTATTAAAGAGATTCTTAATAATAAACCCTTCCATACAATTCCTTTTAAATCAATAAGTACTTTTGGGATAAACTATTTGTTAACAATATGAATGGGGTGAGAATAATTCTCAACCTCTATAACGACAAGTTATGAAGAGGAGAGAGGCAGATTAACAAACAAGAACTATCTCTGTGGGAAATAAGATGGGGGATTCCAGGTGATGTGAAAGATGTACATGAGCCAATGAGGGAAAATCTAGGCAATGATCTCTTTCTGATGATCCCCTTTGGAAAATGCAGAGCTCAAGACACCCCATAGGAACCATCTTTCAATGTAAGTCTGCAGAAGGTGTTTTTCATTGTGTGAGCTGATATTAAGTTGCATTTTTAAAGATTTGTCCATGTATATGAGTAAATTTGATGGTTTAATTTGGAAGTAGTGTTTCTGAGAGCTAAAATGTCTAACCAGAATTACAGATGGGGGGTCTAAAATAAGGGAATACCCATGAATGCACTGAAGATTTGGAGCTTTGATTACCATGTGCAAGGCCCTGGACTGCATCTGAGCCTCCAGAACTGAAGAAACAATCACCAATTCACCCTTCAATATTCCTGTGTCTCATGTCAACTGTGACTGTGTTAGTTCACACAAAGCTCACTGAGATGATATGATTACACATTAACCATTGTTAAGTACAAGAGGAGAGAGGTAGATGATAGATAGACAGACCATAGGTACATAGGTAGGTAGGTAGGTAGGTAGGTAGGTAGGTAGGTAGATAGATAGATAGATAGATAGATAGATGAAGAAGGAAGGAAGGAAAGAAAGAAAGAAAGAAAGAAAGAAAGAAAGAAAGAAAGAAAGAAAGGAGGAAAAGCTGACAGACAGACCAATAGTGTTCTAGAAAACAAGAGAAAAAATAAAAATAAATGCAAATACAACCTTCCTAGATGAAGCAATGAGGGCCAAAGAAGCAAGTACCGCACCAGTATGACACAGCTGTTAAAAGAAATTGCGAGTTTCAAAATCAGTAAGTTTTCCAACACAGTCCACACTCTTACCCCATTCCTCCAACAGATCTTAGTGTCACATGTTCCCATTTCCCTCTTTGCAGTGATTCTATGCTCAGGCTTCACAGAACAAGAAGAAATGATTCTCTTGCCCTTTGTCCCTCATCCCCTCTGTTTCAGTCCCAAACTCATCAGTGTGGATGTTGGCAGACTGCTATGTCTGCTGGGTTAATTTTAGTACACTGAAAGCATTCTCCCAGCTTGTCCTTCACCTGGGCCTGCCTTACTTCTAACCACAGCATTTCACAGGACAGTTCATTCTGCTGCCTTACAATATGCTCAGGGTTTCAGTGGTAGGCTGCTTTTTTTTTTTAATTTTCCTCTTCACTGATGCAGCCTCACTCAGAGACAGCAAAACGCTGCCTTTCTTTCACAAAGTCCCTCTTGTCATCTTCTCCTTGCAGCAATGCTCCATGATGCTGACAAGATAATCTTCAAAAAGTCAAGAGTGATCACAAAAGTGCTTCTGAAAAACCCTCAATACTCACTCCAATTCCTTCAGGATAAAAACCCAAAAACTGTATTATGGTTTATAAACATCTTCAATAGATTGCATTGCAGACAGAGACCAAGTATATGAGAGGACATGAGTCAAACTCAGCTTTGGATAAAATTCTTCACCAAAGTCTGGAAAGCTGCAGGAGTGAGCCAGGGTAAGGGAGAATATCTTATGTTTAATTGAAGGTTATTATTCTTATGCTCTGAATTGTTTATGTTCCTCTCTGATCTTCTTAATATGACTTCTTCTATCTCACCAACTTTATCCCTCTCTATAGCCCCTGCCAATAGTTCCCATATTTCTAAAACCCCTAGTAGTCTAGACTGCAGCTGGTCATATAGGAACTTATAGCTTTTAACATCTACCTACATGACTAAATCGTCATATCTCCCTATTCCAAGAAGCTGTCTACTAACTTGTTAAACTTGATTCTGTAATCAAGTTTCCAGAATAATACCTTTGGTTGAGACCTTAAAAGATACACAATGTCAACAATAGCATCCTCCTGTATCCTGCTGTACCATATATGAAAATTAATCACAGTACTTTCCTTACACAAATCTCAGTTCAGTATTAATATACCCTTGCACTTACTTCAAAGAAGGTTTTAATACATGTGCTGGTTAGTTTATGTTTTTGTTTATTTTTTTCTTCTGTCAACTGACACCAGTTATAATCATATTCAAACAGGAAATATCAATTGAAGAATGTCCTCTATCAGATTAACCTGTAGGCAGGATATCTTGTGTAGTAGTCAGAAGCAGGGTGAGCAAGCCAATCCAGAGCATTCCTCCATGCTGCCTGCTTCTGTTCCTGCCTCCAGGTGCCTGCCTTGACTTTCTGCTCTGACATACGTTCATGATAGAGTAGTAGCTTTAAGATGAGGCAAACCCTTTTCCCCCAAGTTGCTTTGGCTGTTCTATTTATCACAGCAATGGGAACAAGCCAACACAATGTAAGTTGCTATAAAAGATGAAAGAAGCCAGTAAATGTTCAGAACAGGAGTCTCAGCATTAATATCTTGGAACACTGAGAAAAATTCTGAGGCCTCCTAGAACCACATCTAGAACTTTCCTCCATGTCCTGGGCCTTGTGAGCCACCAATCCTATGTCTGGCAAAATGAGAGCCAGAAAACTTCACCAGAAATTGAGTACTTCTTTTAATTCATACATATTCAGTAGTCTGTATAAAAAGTTTGGTTAAATAAAATACAAATCTGGATACAATTTGTAACTAATCTTTCCAAATTACTACAAAATGTAATAAATCAACACTAAAATTTTGAATTAAATCCTGACATGATTTAATTGACAAATTTATGTGGCTTGTTAGTTGAAATGTGCAGAAGACAATTTGAAAAGCCATAAAACTCTTGAAAATTAAACAACAAATGAAAAGAGATATTCATGTCTTTCAAGACTCTTCTTTCACATAATCAATAGGGAAGGCAATGTTTTGAAAAAGCTTTCAACAAACAAATAAGGTTTACACATTCATTTAAATTATGAAACTTCAATTGTCCAGTCTTGATCTACTGTGTGAACAGGAAAATGAAGCTACACCCTGAACATATGAACACATTATCTATTAAGATGCAGGCTGTTGAATGCAAGCCAAAAGCACATAGAGATAGAGAATGAAGTTGCTTGCTGCTAGCAGTACTCACATGGTGGATAGAAGCCTGTCTGCTCTGATTCAAGGACAGAGTAGGGAGCTGGTTAACTGGCTATGCTGCTCTTTGTTCTGCTTTGCCTTTAGCCTGTATAGAAGCAAGTTCTAAATTAAACTCGGGATGGTCGATCATGCTGTTCGGCATTGCCTGGGCAGTCCTCCCAAATCTATTCCATGCTTCTGTCTCTGTTTCTTTTATCTTTATTTCTTAGTCCTCATGTCCCTGCCCAGGTACCCTAGCTGACTTTTTGGAGCAGACTTTGCCATTAATCTTGCACTAAATTTAAAATACTGTATCCCACTGTAATAAAACCTATTCTTTCTATCAATAATGTTTACTAAGTTAGAGTTTAATTCTTTTTTTTTTTGCTTTTTACTTTGCTTTTTTATTTAAAAATTGATTTTTCATTTTACATACCAATCCCAGTTCCCTCTCCTTCCCCTTATCCTGTCTCCTGCCTCCCACCATTCCCACCTCCCCATCCACTCCTCAGAGGGGTAACTTGGAGAATCAACAAAGTCTGGCATGCCAACTTGAGTAAGGACCAAACCCCTCCCTGCTGTATCAAACCTGAGTAAGGTATCCCACCATAAGGAGTGGGCTCTAAGAAGTCAATTCATGCTCTTGTTAGGTCCTGGTGCCACTGCCAGGATCCCCCCCAACAAATCAAGTCACATAACTGTCACCCACATTCAAAGGGTCCAGTTTGGTCCCATGCAGGTTCCCCTGTAGATGAAAGTTTCTGTCCCACCTGGTCCCACAGCCTTTTAGCCCCAAATAAACACACAGAGGCTTCTATTAATTATAAACTGTTTGGCCAATGGCTTAGGCTACTTATTGGCTAGCTCTCTCTTAATTATTTTTTATTTTAATTTTAAATAGCTTGTTTTACATGTCAATCCCAGTTCCCTCTCCCTCCCCTCCTCCCGCACTCCCCTTCCCCCCCCATCCTCCCACCCTATTGCCAAATCCATCCCCATAGGGGATATCTAGAGTCTGTCATTTTACTCTTGGTAGGGTCCAGGCACTCCCCTAAGAGTCCAGGCTGAGAGAGCATCTCTCTTTGTGCTATAGGCACACGAAGACAGTTTGTATACCAGGGATAGACACTGATCCACAGCTCAGGGCCCCATAGGTTGCCGAGGCCTTTTCACTGACACTCACATTTAGGGGGTCCAGATCAGTCCCATGCTGGCCTCCCCACTGTCGGTCTGGGGTCCAAAAGCTCTCCCCTGTTCAGATCAGCTGTCTCTGCTGGTTTTGCCAGCCCATTCTTCGCCAATTTGCTCATCACTCCTCTCTCTCTGTCACTGGGTTCCTTGGGTTCAGTTCAGTGATTAATTGTTTGTTTGCCTCTGCTTCCATCAGTCACAAGTACAAGTAAATAGATTTCTTTTTGTAGTACTTCAATAAATAATTTAGCCTTAGTGACATTTTGATAAACAGTGAAAGGCTGATACAAAGAATTTATAAACTATAAAACTTGTTCTTCTAACCACTGAGACAAGTTCAAATCTGTGTATATACATGGAGTCCACTATATGAAAATATATGGAAAGAGGATAAAAAATGTTTATCTGTTTACTCTCAATCTGTTTCTCAAGGTTTAAAAAATAACTCCCTAAAACTTGAACAACCACTATGGAAGTCTTCCTGAGGTAGTTACTTACGGGAATGGGAATCCATCTAACTCAGGATACAATATATATATCAAAGGGCACTTCATTCTACAATAAGGACACTTCAACCACAGTCATTGCTGCTCTATCCATAATAGCCAGAAGCTGGAAACAACCTACATGTCTCTCAGCAGAAGAATGAGTAAACAAAATGTGGTGTATTTACACAGTGGAGTAAGAAAAGTGGGGCTGGAGGAGTAGACAGATGTCTAGGAGAGTGAAAAGAATAACTGGCTATGGATGGATGGGGAAGGGGGAACCAGAACAGGAGGACAAAGAGGAGATGGGGTGATAAGAGAAGGAAAAGGGAATGTAAGGAGAAACAACTAAAATCAAGGGCCATTTGAGGGGTCATATGGAAACCAAATATAGTAGAAGCTTCCTTAGATATAGATGAAGATTATTTAAATTAAATATCCAAACAATGGGAGAGGCAGAGCTCCAACTGGACATCTTTTGTCACCAAACGAAGCTGTAGTACTGGGAATGACTTAGATCTAATTGATGCTATTGATTAAAGGGGACCCATGGGAACCCCCAGACAACCCACGACTCCTCCCAAGACTATGGATTACTCTCCACAAGCTGACACCAATGCCCCATCGCTGAAAACAACACATACATGATTCACTGAACATGGATAAATTGAGTGGATGACCACCTACAGTCTTTACCCCTATGGGCTAGCATCTTTGGTACAGGAAGGTACTCCGCAGGCCACAAAGAAAGTACCAACCCAGACAGAAATCCTTAGGTCTACAATGCTCTTTTGCCTGTTTATTCAGTGATAGCACAAAGCTTGTAGTAATAAACAACCATTACTAATTTAATCGAAGGGCAATTCCATGAAATGAAACTGCTACCTGCAATACTTGGATGAGGAAGAAATGGAGAGCAGATAGACCAGGGACCTAGGGGGAAACCTAATACTACAGGCTGTTCTACCAAAGTAACACAACAATAAAATGTCTCCTAGACATGCTGTTGTCCTCACAGATCCATGCCTTGTTAGTCATCATCAGAGAAGCTTCCTCCTGCAGGAGGTGGGACTAATAGCAGACCCACAGCCTGATATATACAGACAGTGAGAGACTTTGGAACACTCGGTCCTAAAAGGGATGTCTTGATCAAACCCCTTCCTTCAGGGTTCAGGTAACCCAGCAGAAGAGGAAGCAGAAAGTGTGGAAGACCCAGAGGAGATGGAGGACACCAAGAAAACAGAGCATCGAAATCATTGGGGTTGATGCACATACGCGCTCACAAAGACTGACGCTGCATGCATAGGGTCTTCACGGTTTTGCATCAGATGTGGACCTAAAGCTGAAAGGGGAAGTAGACACATGCGCAGAAGGTGTGGTCAACTGACAGCCAATTGTAAATGAAAATTTAGTTTTATTCAAAAAGATCTCACTGGAGATTTTTTTTTGTTTTTTGTTTTTGAGACAGGGTTCTCAGTGTAGCTATGGAGCCTATCCTGGCACTGGCTCTGTAGACCAGGCTGGCCTCAAACTCACAGAGATTCGCCTTCCTCTGCCTTCCGAATTCTGGGATTAAAGGCATGTGCCACCAACGCTCAGCGGGAAACAAACTACTCTTTTTTTGTTTGTTTGTTTTTTGAGACAGGGTTTCTCTGAATTGTTTTGGAGCCTGTCCTGGAACTAGCTCAGTAGATCAGGCTGGTCTCGAACTCACAGAGATCCACCTGCCTCTGCCTCCCAAGTGCTGGGATTAAAGGCATGTGCCGCCATTGCCAGGGGAAACAAACTACTCTTAAGGATAGGCTGCATGCCCAGCAGTAGATGGTCACAGAATACAAACTCAATGACATTTTTAGAGGGTCCTTCTCTCATAATGTCACATCAGGGCTTTTTTATTTTTCATTTTATCTCTTTAAATATTTAGTTTATAATTATTTTGTTTGTATATAATATATATATAATTTTATTTTCAACCTACAGGTTCTTTGCATTTATATTATGAATTCCAGTGTTTTTATGTGAGAGTGAGAACTAGTTAGTTTCTGAATCTTTATCTTGTTTTTGTGCCTTTTCCTTGTTTCTTTTCCTTTTGTTTATCTGTTTTGTCCTGTTCAGATGTATTAGTTTTTGTTTTATCTTATTGTATTTTATTTTAATATAATCCCTTGGAAGCCTGTTTTTATTTTCTAATGTGAAGCAGAATGGGTGTGGATCTGGATGGACAGGGAGGTGCAGAGGACCTGGGAGGAGAAGAGAGATGGGAAACCATTATCAGGAAACCTGAGATGAGAAAAAAACTAGTTTTTTTATGGATAGTAGATCAGTGTTTAACATGGTGTATGAAAAACACTATTTTTAATAAAAAGACAAAAAGGAAAGTAGAAAGAAACCTGCTACTCAAAATTTGATTGCTAAATAACACTGCTTTCAAAGTATATCAAGGGCTGATGAGGTAAGGAAAACAGAATCATACTTTCTTAGTCCCATTACCTTGCCACTTATATAAGAGTTAATGAGAAATGAATCCCTGATTCTGGGAATTGTACGATAATAGTGCAGTCTTAGAAATCAGACTGAAGTGTTATGAGATCAACATCCTCTAATCAGTTTCCAATCTGTAATAGTTAGGGCCACTTCCTGAGAAAGACCTGCTCCATCATTTCCTCTTGCTAGTTTATCACATCCTGATATAGAGGGCTACCCACTATCTTAAAATAAATATTCAAATAATTTTGCACTTTGATAACCAAGTCCATATTACTTCAATCATGGCAGGCATATTCTTTCATCTATACAAGTAAGCTAATGAATTGTACTTATGAGACCTTTCAAAACATTACCATAGCAGTTTTCTATTTGACCATAGTTAAATAAATGTGCTTCATTGAAGAAAATAAACCTCAAACAACCCACTTATTCACAGAATTTTCCTGTTGCTATTTCCTAAAACACCCTGGAATTATCATCTCACCAACGTTATTTTTCTTAATCACTGACTAATTACAAATCCTCTTGTTGCATACCTGAATTTAGTGATTCTTGGGTGTTGACTATTTGGAGGCTTGACAAAGCTTAGCTGTTAAAAAGTTCAGTGTAGTAAAGAGGTGTAGTATTTAAACATGCTGACTTAGCTGTAAGAATTCCTGGATGATTGTGACCTGTTTAACATGTTCTGTGAGTATTCTCACAAATCTGCCCTCCTCTTCATGATCTGAATGAAAATTTTTCATTTCGGTCCTGAAAGCTTTTCAGTCTAAAACGATTCTCTACTTATCTTGAAACCCCCTGAACTCACAGTCTAACAGGGTCCCTGATTAAAACTGGCACAGAGCAGAAAACCCTTGATAGTAAAGACTCATGAGCCTCAGCAAACAATGACAATAAGAGTGAGGGCCACCATAAAAGAGAATTGACAAAGCTTCAAACATGCGATTTTCATCACTTACCACCTTGTCTGTGATAAACACAAAGAATTCATTGCAAATCTGGCAGAATCACCACTTTGGGCTAATGTTCTAGATGCTCTCTTGGGAAATCAGTTACTGAAATCCAGAGCCTTCCACAGTCTCTAATTCCCCACCTGTGGGTCTCTGTGTTAATCACTATCCTTCCTGCAGAATTATCAGCCATAAATGTGATGCCTATATCATACCTCTTCTCCCTACAAAGCTCAGGGACCATTGTGAAGGGGCTTGAGCGATGTAAGAGCCATAGGCAATGGACGGCTATAGGAAAATAGCGGTTTCTGATCACATCAGGGCAGTTTGCGCATTGAATCCATAGCTGTTGTGATACCATGAATATGACCGGCACACACTCGAGCTGGGTAAAATTCTCAGCTTGCCAAGGGGGAAATAGGAATGATGTCCTACCACTACATGAGGAGCTATTGGGGACTGAAAGATGTAGAAAGAGGGAGACTCCATTTTCTTTAAGAGTATGACACCTGATACATTGACTGTGGTTCAGTTAAAGTTCTCACATGCAAAAAAAAATGGAATTGTCAGGATAAACAAGAGCAGTCTCCTCCACTCAGTTCATAAAGCTGGGTGATACGGAAGGAAAGTAGATCTGGGAGGGGTTGGGGGAGGGAGGGTTGCTGATGGCCATGCCAGAGATGTTCCAAGTCATGTGTCATAAACAGCAATTGAAGTGCCAAGTGTCAACCCACCAGGAGGAAACTCTCTGATGGGCCAATCTCATTTAGGCAAGGCCACGGGACTGCAGACCCCAGAACGTCTTTTGCTTTTGTTGTGCCTTTACTTGTCTTCGGCAGCTCTCTTTCTCTGGTATCCAGCATGTTGTGAGAAGACACGGGGAGCTCTCCACTGTCTGCATTAGAGTGTGCTTATCTCTTAGAAACATCCCATTCTAGTGGGTATTTTCCTCTGTGGATTGCCAAGAAGATGAACCCTCCCTAACCTGTATCAATTGATAATAATAACAATGATAATTATAGCCTATATAGAATTTGATGAAGAAAATAAATATAAGGGTATGTTTCACAACCAGGGTCTGTGAGGTTCACCTAAGGAGTTACATAGATTGTAGCTCAAGTTAATGATAAACAATTGAATTCCAATAGCCAAGCAAGTTTCAATTCTTTCAACTTTAATGTTGGGAGATGTGTTTATAGGTTTCAGAGTGCATCACAACTGAAGCAAAACTTTGAAAATAACAAAGTTAGACTGAGATGTTTTTATTAAACAGATTTCAGGTGAAAAAACCCAGGGTGACAATGTGAAGTTTTAGAAAGGCACATAGATGAATGCAGAACTCATTAAGGTCGGGGAACAATAACAAAGCAGGCAAATTATTTTTGGCTGACATACCCGTCTTGCTAGGATTCATTGATGATCAAATGTGATGATTAACTCTGTACGCCCAATTCTGTCCTCAATCTCCTGATATAAAAACTATTAATGAGTGGTTATGTACATTAAAGATTTAAAGTAGAGCTGACTGATTCTTTTACATACAAAAAAGGTTTAGATTTGTGATTCCATTAAGATTACTTATAGGATTACCTTTCAAGATAAGCACCTCTGGCCCAAGCCTAGCTCACCCCCTATCCACTCCTCCTCAGTTTCTACTTAGATGTGGTAAGGCCATCCATGGAAGTCACCAAAGCATGACACATAAAGTTGAGGGAGGACCAAGTTCCTTCCCAATGCATCAAGGCTGAACAAGGCATCCCACCTTAGGGAATGGGTTGCAAAGAGTCAGCTATGCATCAGGGACAGGTCCTGGTTCCACTGCTAGGGGACTCACAAAAGACCCAGCTACACAACTGTGGGAATCCGCTGTTTACGACACATGACTTGGAACTTCCTTCCCATCTTCTAGCTTTGGAAAATACTGCATAAAAAGGTTTTCAATTCCCTTTCAAAGGTTTGGCAGAAATTTACAACAAAAATCACATTTTAACTGAAGCACTTTCACTGACGTTTTTGCTGTTTCAGCAAAACAGAGGGACTGGAAGCACAGCCCTGAATTATTATACCAGTAATTGGACTTGGGCCGTACAAATTACTTAGCTTCCTAACAGATTTCTCATCCTTCAAGCGAGAGAAATAATGCTGTGTTTAACTAACAAAGTTAAGGAGGCAAAAGTATACCAGACATTTCAGGAATGTGGGGCCTGTATGTAGATGACCGACCATGACAATGATAATTACATTTACTCAATGATGCACAAGGAGAAACTGGAAGGAGCATGTGACACACAGCTTGCATCATGTGGCACAGCATTAAATATAGGAGAATACGTTGGTAACTTAAATGAACCCAAACAGATATACTTAGAGTTTTGTGCCATGTGAAAATCTTTATGGTTTTAAACAGGTTACAAATGCTTACTTTGATTTTTTTTAAATTATGGTGCTTTACAGGTATTGACTCCAAATACACAATGGTGAATATTGTCTCTGATAAACTGGTCCATCATGGGAAATATTGAATATTGTCATTATTTATGTTGCACCCCAAAATGCACTTTTTTATCCTACGAACTAATTTTGAATCTCCCTCTCCTGTTTCTCCCCCTCCCTGGTTCCTTCTTTCTCTGCCTCTTCCCCCTCCATTTTCCTTCTTTCTCTCCCTCTTTCCCCCTCCCTTTTCCTTGTCTCCAAATATCACTGGAGAATGATCAGAAGACAATGGAGCAGCAACTGTTTTACACTCCTGCTATTGGACACAGAAACTAAAGGGCATATGACTATTAAGGAAGATTTCCAGCTCCAGGGCATAGCAAATGTGCCGTTTCCCATTTTAACTATAACCTAGTCTGTGCAGGATGCCTCTCAGCTTCAAATGCCTTCTTTCCAAAAGAGCATCTTACCTTTTGGCTTTGTTATATAGCCAAGAAAAGTAGTATGAGTCCAGCATTCGGCTTCTCACAAGCTAGCCCCACTTTCTCCCAGTAATATCTATCCTACATCACTTTTTAAATGTAGTTATTAATATTTAAGGGAGTGACTATACTGAGAAAACCTGAACTTCCCTTTTCATTGTCTCTAAAACCAGTCATAGACAGACTCCATTGGCCCTCAAATTCCATGAATTAAAAAAACAAAAAACAGAACAACCACAATTGAATTTCTGTGCCAACTCACATGTCTGAATGATACTTTAATGGTATCTTGAGAGGGAGGGATAACGAAACATCAGAGAAGATAAATTTTAAGATATATTCAAAACAGAAGTTGAAGTATTAAAGACTATTTGTAATAGAATCACATATATGTTCTCCAATAAATATAAGTGAGCTGGTGTTAGAATCAGACTGGGGTATTTTTGCAGCATAGGAACATTACTCCCGTTCCTAAAAGAACATGAGTGACTAACATCTGCCTCACCCATGGATTAACCTCAAGGTACACATACATAAGACTCTTCACTAATCTTTCCTGCTAGATGGTTAAAATATATTCTCCTATTCACAATAGAATATACATCAGTCATATTTTTTAAATCACAGAAAATCAAGTGTATGATGAAATTAACTGAATATTGGTATATTTAGATATTAAGAATAAAGAATGTTTTGATTTTATAGATTAAGTATACTTCCAAAGTCATTTTAATATTTGTTTTTAAAGATTAAAAACAAAGTATATAATCAAATTTATTTTGGTTCCTATGGTTGTATTTCAGTTCTATGCTCATGTCATATGTATGTTTTAGGTAAAATACAACATAAAAATTCAATTTATTTTTAGTGGATATTTATATATTATTATAAAAAGCTAGCCTTCATTTCCTGGAAGCAAAGTAGAATTTATATCTTATATAATTTGTCTGACAAAAATAT
>NW_024435282.1:0-15401 GCF_017639785.1 Mesocricetus auratus | reverse complement strand
TCCCACAAGTACATTTGCTTACAAGTGTTCATAGCAGCATTATTCATAATAGCCAGTACCTGGAAACAATCTGATTCCTCTCCACCAAGGAATGTAAAAGAAAATTGTGGTATTTTTACCCAGTAGAGTACTCCTTAGTGGTACCAAAATGATGTCCTTATGAAATTTTCAGGCAAATTGATGAAACTAGAAAAAGGTAGCCTAAGAATTTCCAACACTATATGTTGTCACTATCAGTGGATATTAATTGTAGATCAAAGGACAACCACATTAGAGTCTACAGCTCCAGAGAAGCTAGATAGCAACTAAGATCCTGAGACAGAAACATGGATCTCCCTGGGAAGAAAAGTTAGATAATATCTTCAGTGTAAACTTGGAGTGTGGTGTATGATAAGTGTGGGATTGGAGATGAGAACAGGAGGGAATGAGATGACCTAGGCAGGGAGGCGTGCAGTAGAAGATCAAAGGATATATATATATTTTTGTTTGTTTTTGGAGACAGGATTTCTCTGTATGTCTTTGGCGCCTGTTCTGGAACTTGCTCTTTCTACCATGCTATCTTCAATTTCACATAGATCCACTTTTGTCTGCCTCAGAAGTTCTGGGAATAAAAATGTGCATCACCAACTCCCTGCAAAAAAGATATCTTAATAGAGAAAGGCTGTATGGACTTTGGGAGAAACTGGAGTTTTGAATATTATATGGTGAGGGGAAATTTTTTGGAATACTCTATTTTATTCAATAGGATTCTTATACTTTCATAGAAATGTCCTTTTTGGGGTTGGGAAAGATTTCTTTTATGAATATTTTGTGCTAATGATATGTTGGACTTAAGAATTTCCTTGATCAATGAATCTATTTCCTCTAGCTTATTTTCAGAACCTGTGGTTCTCTCTTCCATCTCTTGTATTTTGTTTGTTATGCTTGCATCTGCAGTTCCTGATTATTTACCTAGATTTTCTATTTCCAGAATTCAATCATTTTGTGTTTTCTATATTGTAACTATTTCATTTTTCAGGTCTTGAGTGTTTTGGATTTTTCCTTCATCTCTTTGTTTGGTTTTTCTTGGCTTACCTTGCTTTCTTTAAGAGATTTATTGCTTTTTCCAGTTTGTGTTTTCCTCAATTTCTTCCCTTTTTTATTTTTCCCTTTAATTTTTTCAAGGTTGAGATTATAATATGATTGTTATTTGCGCTTGATATGGAAACTTCCAATCATTCCTTTCTAATTGTTGTGTCATTTCCATTTTGATAAAATTTTATAATTCTGAAACCCAAATAAGAGCTAAATTATCCATCACTACCAGTATCCAAGTACATTAAGGAACAACCAAGAGGCTTCAAACCTAGAGAACTTTCTAGAAGAACCTGAGGGTGGTTGAGTAAGGGAGAAATGGTCTTCTAAGTGCAATAGGACAGTTTGTTATGTGATGTGTGTCTTTTTTAGATTAAATTATACTATAAAAAATCTTCATAATGTGTTTGAACAATATCACTTATGTCTTTTCTTTAGTACATTCATGGAGCCTTTGCTAGTAATTATTTTATATTAAACAAGATATATTATTTAGACTATATACAGATGAAAATATAAAAATTATCTGCTTAGTATTCCATTCTAGTTATTTTACATTATGTTTACATGCTTCATTTCTCCAACCTCTCTTTTCCCAATCACATTATATCCTTCTACTTGTAATACTATTTTCTCCTTATAATCATTTTTAATTTTCTTTATGTATTTTTCTTCTTCTTTGTGTAGTTACTACCCCTTCTTTCCTTCTTCCTGCCTTTCTTTGTTTCTTTCATTTTTATACTTAGAAACATTCTTTAATAGGACCAGAAGATATTGTTCACAGACTTCCTTCATCTCAGATAATATGACTTTAAGTGACTCTTACACCTATTATGAGAAGAAAGTGGTGGGATACTTGTAGATTAGTTGCATATAGGCAACTAGTTTTCCAGTTGATCTCCAGTATTAATAAGCATAAGGCAGTGCACTTTATTAGAGAGAACATTAGCAAGATAGATTTCTATGCTGTAATGGATAATGATTTAAACAAATGAAATAGGAAGAGTATCCTTTGAGAAGTTTCCATTCACTTTGTGGATTATCTAGGTAGCATACTAACAACATGAAGTAATTGAATCATTTAAACTTGGGTAGAATTTTACTCCAGCATGAATAACATCCACTCCAGATTTGTCCAGGTCAAAATTTAGAAAATTTTGCATCCAAGATTATCCACATTACAGAACCTACACTTTTATTATAATTTTTTATTTTAATTTAAAATAGCTTGATTTACATGTCAATCCCAGTTCCCTCTCCCTCCCCTCCTCCCGCACTCCCTTTCCCCCCCACCCTCCCAAACTATTGCCAAATCCTTCCACATAGGGCATATCTAGAGTAAGTCATTTCACTCTGGGTGGGGTCCAGGCACTCCACTAAGATTCCAGGCTGAGGGAGCATCCCTCATTGTGCTATAGGCACACGATGACAGTTTGTATTCCAGGGATAGACACTGATCCACAGCTCAGGGCCCCATAGGTTGCCCAGGCCTTCTCGCTGACACCCACATTTGGGGGAGGGTCCAGATCAGTCCCATGCTGGCCTCCTCACTGTCGGTCAGGGGTCCAAGAGCTCTCCCCTGTTCAGATCAGCTGTCGCTGCACGTTTTTTCAACCAATTCTTTGCCAATTTGCTCATCACTCCTCTCTGTCGCTGGCTTCCTTGGGTTCAGTTCAGTGATTAACTGTGTGTTTGCCTCTGCTTCCATCAGTCACAGGATGAAGGCTCCTGGATGGTTATAGACATTAAGTTCATTATCAGGAATGGGCATTCGAGGTGGTCTCTCCACTAATGTTTAGCTTGCCAATTGGTGTTATCCATTTAGATCACTCGAGGTCACTCTGGTGCCTGATCTGTCTTCTATCCTATGATTCCCTCTTCCCCCTATTCTACCCCCACCCACTCAACTTCCTGTTCCCCCATGACCAACTCTTTTGCTCTTCACCCCCTCTCTTCTTGCCACCTCCCACTCCCCCCACCCCTCGCCGTGTTCCCCATCCTTTCAGAGGATCTTGTCTCAATCCTCTTCTCTTGGGTACTATGCATATATGCATATCTTTTAGGATCTCTCCTGTTTCACAGACTCTCTATCAGTGGAAGTGCAGAGTGGCACTATCCTGATCCATGTCTAATATCCATATATGAGTGAGTACATACCATGTTTGTCTTTTTGCGACTGGGTTACCTCACTCAGGATGGTTTCTTCCAGTGCTATCCATTTCCCTGCGAATTTCAAGATTCCATTGTTTTTTTTTCTGCTGAGTAATACTCCATTGTGTAAATGTACAACATTTTCTCTATTCACTCTTCAGTTGAGGGGCATCTAGGTTGCTTCCAGGTTCTGGCTATTACAAATAATGCTGCTATGAACATAGTGGAGCAGATGCCCTTGTTGTATGAATTTGCCTCATTTGGATATATGCCTAAGAGTGGAATTGCTGGGTCTAGTGGTAGATTAATTCCCATTTTCCTAAGGAATCTCCAAACTGATTTCCAAAGAGGCTGTACGAGTCGGCACACCCACCAGCAGTGGAGTAGTGTTCCCCTCTCTCCACATCCTCTCCAGCATAAATTGTCTTCGGTGTTTTTGATTTTAGCCATTCTGACAGGAGTAAGATGGTATCTCAGAGTTGTTTTGATTTGCATTTCCCTGATGGCTAAGGATGTTGAGCACTTTCTTAAGTGTCTCTTGGCCATTTTAGCCTCCTCTATTGAGAATTCTCTATTTAGTTCTGTACCCCACCTTTTAATTGGATCCTTTGGTGTTTTGGAGACTTGTTTCTTGAGTTCTTTGTAAATTTTGGAGATTAGCCCTCTGTCAGATGTAGGGTTAGTGAATATCTTTTCCCATTCTGTGGCCTGCCTTTTTGTCTTTTTGACTGTGTCCTTTGCCTTACAGAAGCTTTTTAGTTTCAGAAGGTCCCATTTGTTAATTGTCGATCTCAGTGCCTGTGCCACTGGTGTTATGTTTAGGAAGTGGTCTCCTGTACCAACTCGTTGAAGAGTATCTCCCACTTTCTCTTCTAAAAGTTTCAGTGTGGCTGGATTTATGTTGAGATCTTTGATCCATTTGGACTTAAGTTTTGTACAAGGCGATAAACATGGATCTATCTGCAGTCTTCTGCATACCAGTACCCAGTTATGCCAGCACCATTTGTTGAAGATGCTTTCTTTTTTCCATTGTACAGTTTTAGCTTCTTTGTCAAAAATCAAGTGTTCATAGGTGTGTGGGTTAAAATTAGGGCTTTCGATTCAGTTCCATTGGTCTACCTGCCTATTTTTGTGCCAATACCAAGCTGTTTTCAGGACTATAGCTCTATAATAGAGCTTGAAGTCAGGTATGGTGATGCCTCCTGAAGTTCCTTTATTGTATAGGGTTGTTTTGGCTATCCTGGGCCTTTTGTTTTTCCATATAAAGTTGATTAATGTTCTTTCCAGGTCCTTGAAGAATTGTGATGGAATTTTGATAGGGATTGCATTGAATCTGTAGACTGCTTTTGGCAAGATTGCCATTTTTATTATGTTGATCCTACCAATCCAAGAGCATGGGAGATCTTTCCATTTTCTGGTATCTTCTTTGATTTCTTTCTTTAAAGACACAAAGTTCTTGATATACAGGTCTTTAACTTCCTTGGTTAACATTATCCCCAGATATTTGATGCTGTTTTTGGCTATTGTAAAGGGTGATGTTTCTCTGATTTCTTTCTCAGTCACTTCATCATCTGTATATAAAAGGGCCACTGATTATTTTGAGTTTACCTTGTATCCTGGCACATTGCTGAAGGTGTTTGTCAGCTCTAGGTGTAACCTTGTGGAGTTTTTTGGGTCACTTATGTAAACTATCATATCATCTGCAAATAGTGAAAGTTTGACTTCTTCTTTTCCTATTTGTATCCTCTTTATCTCCTTTTGTTGTCTTATTGCTGTAGCTAGAACTTCAAGTACAATATTGAAGAGATATGGAGAGAGTGGACAGCCTTGTCTTGTTCCTGATTTTAGAGGAATTGCTTTGAGTTTCTCTCCATTTAGTTTGATGTTAGCTGTTGGTTTACTGTATATTGCTTTTATTATATTCAGGTATATTCCTGTTATCCCTGATATCTCCAGGACCTTTATCATGGAGGGGTGCTGGATTTTGTCAAAGGTTTTTCAGCATCTAGTGAGATGATCATGTGGTATTTCTTTCTCAGTTTGTTAATATGGGGGATTATATTGGTAGATATTCTAATTTTGAACCATCCCTGCATTCCTAGGATGAAGCCTACTTGATCATGGTGGATGATTTTTCTGATGTGTTCTTGAATCTGGTTTGCGAGTATGTTATTGAGTATTTTTGCATCGATGTTCATGAGGGAAATTGGTCTATAGTTCTCTTTCTTAGTTGTGTCTTTGTGTGGCTTGGGTATCAAGGTAATTGTAGCCTCGTAGAAAGAGTTTGGCAGTGAGCCTCCTGCTTCTATTGTGTGGAATACTTTGAGGAGTATTGGAATTAGCTCTTCTTTGAATTTCTGGTAGAATTCTGCACTGAAGCCATCTGGGCCTGGGCTTTTTTGTTTGGGAGACTTTTGATGACTGCTTCTATTTCATTAGGGGTTATAGGTCTGTTTAGATTGTTTATCTGTTCTTGATTTAGTTTTGGCAAGTGATATCTATCCAGGAAATTGTCCATTTCCTTTAAATTTTCAAATTTTGTGGAGTACAGATTTTCAAAGTATGCCCTGATGATTCTCTTGATTTCCTCAGAGTCCATTGTTATGTCCCCTTTTTCATCCCTGATTTTGTTAATTAGCATGCTCTCTCTCTGTCTTTTGGTTAGTTTGGACAGAGGTTTATCTATTTTGTTGATTTTCTCAAAGAACCAACTCTTTGTTTCATTGATTCTTCTCAGTGTTTTCCTGGTTTCTACTTGATTGATTTCAGCCCTCAATTTGATTATTTACTGGCGTCTGCTCCTCCTGGGGGAGTTTGCTTCTTTTTGTTCTAGAACATTCAGCTGTGCTATTAATTCTCTAGTATGACTGTTCTCCAGTTTTTTCATGTGGGCACTTAGTGCTATAAACTTTCCTCTCAGCACTGCTTTCAAAGTGTCCCATAAGTTTGTGTATGTTGTGTCTTCATTCTCATTGAAATCGAGGAAGTCTTTAATTTCTTTTTTTATTTGTTCCTTTATCCAGGGATGGTGCAATTGTGCATTGTTCAATCTCCATGAGTTTGTAGGGTTTCTGCGATTTGTGTTATTGTTGAATTCTAATGTTAATGCATGGTGGTCTGATAAGATGCAGGGGGTTATTCCAATTTTTTGTATCTGTGGAGATTTGCTATGTTTCCTATTATGTGGTCAATTTTAGAGAAGGTTCCATGTGGTGCTGAGAAGGTATATCCCTTTGTATTTGGGTGGAATGTTCTATAGATGTCTGTTAAACCCAGTTGGGTCATAACTTCTATTAGTTCTTTTGTTTCTTTGTTAAGTTTCTGTCTGGAGGTGCTGTCTAGCAGTGAGAGCGGAGTGTTGAAGTCTCCTACTATTAGTGTGTGAGATTATATGAGCATTTTGAGCTTTAGTAATGTTTCTTTCATGAATGTAGGTGCCTTTGTATTTGGGGCGTAGATGTTTAAAATTGAGACTTCGTCTTGATGTATTTTTCCTTTGATGAATATGAAGTGTCCTTCTTCATCTCTTTTGATTGATTTTAGTTTGAAGTTTAATTTGTTACATATCAGGATTGCTAGATTGCTTGTTTCTTGGGATCTTTTGATTGGAAAATCTTTTCCCAACCCTTTACTCTGAGATAACTTCTGTCTTTGATGTTGAGATGTGTTTCTTGTATGCAGCAGGAGGAAGGGTTCTGTCTTCGTATCCATTCTGCTAGTCTGTTTCTTTTTATAGGCAAGTTGAGGCCGTTGACATTGAGGGATATTAATGACCATTGATTGATGATCCTTGTTTGTGCTTGATTTATTGTTAGTGAAGTTATTTTGTGTAGTTTCTCCTCCCTTTTTCTTTTGGTGTTTTGTAAAGTGGGATTATATATTGCCTGTGTCTTTATGAATGTAGTTATCTTCCTTGGATCTAGGTTTTCCTTCTAGCATTTTCTGTAGAGCTGGATTCATGGATACGTATTGTTTAAATCTGGCTTTGTCATGGAATATTTTGTTTTCTCCATCTATGGTAATTGAGAGCTTTGCTGGATATAGTAGTCTGGGCTGGCATCCTTGTTCCCTTAGCGTTTGTAGGACATCTGTCCAGGATCTTCTGGCTTTCATCGTTTCCATTGAGAAGTCAGGTGTAATTCGGATAGGTCTGCCTTTGTATGTTACTTGGCCTTTTTCTTTAGCTGCTCTTAATATTTTCTCTTTACTCTGTAGGTTTGATGTTTTGATTATTATATGGCAAGGTGACTTCTTTTTCTGGTCGAGCCTATTTGGTGTTCTGTAAGATTCTTGTATTTTCATAGGCATATCTTTCTTTAGGTTAGGGAAGTTTTCTTCTATGATTTTGTTGAATATGTTTTCTGTACCTTTGAGTTGTATTTCTTCGCCTTCTTCTATACCTATTATTCTCAGGTTTGGCTTCTTCACGGTGTCCCATATTTCCTGGATATTTTGTGTTAAGGATTTGTTGGTTTTGAGATTTTCTTTGGTTGACGACTCTATATCCTCTAATGAGTCTTCAACACCTGAGATTCTCTCTTCTATCTCTTGTATTCTATTGGTGATACTTGCATCTGTAGTTCCTGATCGTTTACCCAGCTTTTCTATTTCCAGCATCCCTTCATTCTGTGTTTTCTTTATCGTTTCTATTTCAGCTTTCAATCCTTCAACTGTTTGAGTTGTTTCCTTCATTTTTTTTTTGTTTTTTTTTTCTTGGTGCTCTTTAGATTCTTTTAGAGATTTGTTTATTTCTTGAATATTTCCCCCATTTCATGGATTTTTGTTTGTTTTTTCTTCTATTTCTTTAAGGGATTTCCTCTTTTCTTCTTTGAGAGTCTCCATCATCTTCATGAAATAATTTTTAAGGTCTGTCTCCTCTTCTTCATATATGTAGTGCTTTTCATGTCTTGCTGGTGTTGGATTCCTAGATTCTGGTGGGGTCATGTTGGTGTTTCTATTGCTGAGCTAGCTCTTATTCTGTCTTCTTCCCATCTCTTCTTCCAATGGGTGCTGTTGGGGTCATTCCATCTCCACTGGTCTCCTTCCTTCCTGTGGCTGAAGCTGGGGATGCTGACACGGAGTTTGGGGCCTGGAAGGGCTCCTGTCTTTCCTGAAGCTAGACTCGCTGTGGTTGCTGTCTTGGAATGGCTGACGTATTTGCTGTGTGGGCAGGTCTCCTGAAGCTGTACTCACTGGGGTTGGGGTCTTGGAAGGGCTGATGTCTTTCCTGTGAGTGCGGGTCTTCTGGATGCCAGGAGAGGTGCTGGAAGATCAAGGGGATGGGTGTTGGGCAGGGGGTACTTCCAGAGACCCAATCTCACCTGAAGCTGGACTGGCTGGGGTTTGGGGCTTGAAAGGGCTGATGTCGTTCCTGTGTGGGCAGGTCTTCTGAAGCTGGACTGCCTGGGGTCTGGGGCTTGAAAGGGCTGATGTCTTTCCTGTGTGAGTGGGTCTTCGGAATGCCAGGAGCCACTGGGAAGATCAATGGGATGGGTGTTGGGTGGGCAGTCCCCGCATGAGACCCAATCTCACCTGAAGCTGGACTCGCTGAGGTTGGGGTCTTGGAAGGGCTGATGTCTTTCCTGTGTGGACTGTTTATTGTCATGTTGCCATATTTGGAGCCATTTAATGGCACTATTATTTTTCTTAAAAATTATATTTGGTAATAAATAGTTCTCTGCACTCAGAAAATCCCTTAATTTCTTCTAGATTTTTATCTAGGTAGGAGGACTTCTGCATTTTCTGGTGTAGATTTTGGAACAAATATTTTCAGATTTTAAATTCTCCTTCAGGATACCAGACACATGATTAAAGTGTTACAATTGTAAAATTTTATCCGAGTAGAGATCCAAAAGACTTAACTATGAGGTTTAAGAGTAGACAATGAAACATGGATATTAAATCATACTCAGACCACAAACAATAGAAGAGAAATGATTCTTTAAACAAAACATCAGCCCAAAGCAGAGGCCAGTATAAACAAGACACACTGTGTTTTACTGAACATTAGATAGATTAGATAGCTCCGGGGGTTCTAGACATGAGTTGAGATAACCCCACTACCATTGCCTGGCAAGTATTATGATGTCATAGCCTGCCACAGTTTAATATATGTGCATATTCTAAATGAACTTTATCCATCTATTACACCCATATCATATGCTCATTGACTTTTGTACTAAGGACAGAAATCCCTATGTGTTATAACTATTTTTATTCTCCCATTCCAAAGCTTTACATAATGGCTGAGTTAATGCAAACATGCAAGTGTCAGCATCACTATGACATTGTAGCAGAGTGATGAGGTGTAGATCATATATTACAGGTGTTATGTCGCCAACATGGAGTCAAAACCACTCATGTTACTTTTTATTCATAAGCACATTTTAATTAAAAACAAATACAAGATGCTTTATCCTGTCCACGTCACCTGAGTAGCCTATGGATTTCAATTGCCTTATAAATTTCTGTGCACATAGCTGACAATCAATGGTTTTATCTGCTCTCACAGAAAATTAGACAACTCTCCTAAGAAAAGTAGTTGTCTCTTTGTGATGCTGGGATTCATAAGAGGGTTGTATTTCCACAATGCTATAAATGGAACCCTCTCTTTGTTCAGTGTAATATCTTGGAAAGGGTTAAGAATAGATGTGGTTTCCTGCATTTACTACTTACCAAAACCAATCTATCTCTTGCAAATTTCCATGTTTGTCTTCCTCTATGGGGATTACACATAGAATGCTTTTTTGAACCCTAATTAATTTCATGGATTTCTTAAGCCAGACTTTTCAAACATAATATTTAAATCTTATTCTACCCCTTATTTCACCTATGATTACACATGTCTTCCAAATGAACACTGACTTTCTTCTGAAATGGGGTGCATCAAAGATTTTACTGATTTTATTCCTGATATTACTCCAGGGTTGCTTTTTGGGTTCAACCTTGAAAAACTTTTACCAAATTAAAAGTGTGTCAACTATTTCAGAAACATGTTTATCACATAATCATCACAGGCTGTCAAAATTGGACACAAGAATCTCTTCCCATTCCAGTAATTGATAAATTCATCAATCACAGGATGAACATCTCTATTTCTGCTAATGAGCACGCTGAGAAAAATTACAGTCTTCTGCTCATTCATGCTACACACGTTGGCAAAAAGACATGCCTAATATGCATACCATTATACAGTAATCCCACAAGCAAATATTTTTTTTGGTTTTTATGAGACAGAGTTTCTCTGTATTGTTTTGGAGGCTATCGGTCCAGCCCAGCCTTGAACTCACAAAGATCCACCTGCCTCTGCCTCCCGAGAGCTGGGATTAAAGGCGTGCACCACCAACGACCGGCTCTCACAAGCAAATATTAATAATGAGCATTTTGTTAGTTTGCAGAAAGCTTGTTTTAAATGTACGTGTACAACTCTCCTTAGAGAGCACATGTAAAAATGAAAGAAAAATAAAACAGAGAACAAAGGAAAAAGAAAAGAGGAACTAAGAAAAAATTTAAGAAAAATAGATATTAAAAAGGGAGGTACTAAAACCAAAGCTTTCTTAATATGATAGAAGAACTCAGAAGTACATCAAAAACCCCTGAAGAAATATCAATGATGAAATTCTTAAAACCTTCTATTCATCCAATTTCATATCACACAAGACTTTCTTGAGAAGACACAGTGTAATCAAAGATTGAATAATGGACAGCATAATGATAAATGTTGTGTTTCAAAGGTGTGACAGAAGAAATAACAGAAAATATGTAGTCATCATTCATTCTTCATTTGTTCCCCATAGAGGAAACAAAACATGGACAGTTAAAGACATATCAGAATGATTCTAATAATTAGAAAATGTAGAATACCACATATAATACTACCCCTTACAAAATAAATACATAATAAACACTGATCTCCAATGGATGTCATGTATAGATGCAATTCTCATGAAAAGTCTAGGTAAACACAGGTTATAACCCATGGATCACATAGGAGTGACATCTACTCTTCGCAGAAAAGTTGGTGATTTTTGTATGAGAGTAGATAACAACATTGGCAGTAACCATTGTCTTTAAACATATAACAGCTCTCTTTATTTTGCTGTCTCTTAACTTGTTCTCCCCTATTCTTCCACAGACTTCCTACACTATCATGTCCTCAATCCCCCTGCTCTTCTCGCATTCTCTTTCTCCTAGCATCCTCTCCTCTCACTCGCAAACTACCATTTTATCAGATCTTGTCCTTTTGCCCTTCTCACAGTGACTACATATTCAAGACTTAGGGTCCTCCTTGTTTACTAGCTTTTCTGGAGGTATAGACAGGAGGGTGCTAATCTTATATTCTAAGATACACATATAAGCAGGTACAAACTATATTGAGTGAGTACAACCATATTCTTTTTGTAACTGAGTTACCTTGCTCAGGATGCTTTCTTCTTGGCCCATCCATTCACTTGCGAATTTCAAGGTTTCAGCCATTTTTTCATGCTGAGTAGCAATCCATTGTGTAAATGTAACACATTTTCTCTATCCGTTCTTCATTTGAGAAATGCTTAGGCTGCTTTCTTGTTTTGGCTGTTACAAATAATGCTGCTATGAACATAATTGAAAGGATGTTGTTTTTGTATGAATGTGAATCTTTCAGTATATACCTAAGAGTGGACTTGGTGGATCTTCTTGTACACTGGTTTATGTTTTCCCAAGGAATCTCCATACTGATTTCTAAAGTGGCTGTACAAGCTGACACTGCCACCAGCAGTGGAGGAGTGGTCCTCTTTCTCCACATTTTCTCCAGCATAAACTTTCATTGGTGTTTGTAATTTTAGCCACTCTGACATTAGAAATGTGGTATCTCATATTTGTTTTGATTTGTGTTTCCCTACAGTCCCTGATAGCTAAGAATGTTATGCACATTTTAAGTGTCTTTCAGCCATTTCATGCTTCTCTATTTCTCTCTAATTCTGTGCTGCACCGTTTATTTGTATTATTTGGTGTTTGGATACTAGCTATGCCTTTTGCTTATTGTAAAATGGGATTATCTATTGCCTATGTTTTTGTGAATGTAACTAACTTCCTTAGGTTGGAGTTGTCCTTCTAGTATCTTCTGTAGGGCTGGAGTAGTGGATATGCATTGTTTAAATCTGGTTTATTGTATAATATCTTATTTTCTTCATCAATAATTATTGAAACCTTTGCTGATTATTGTAGTCCTGGCAGCCAACTATGGTCCCTTATTGTTTGTAGAAGATCTATGGAGGTCCTAGGTTTCAGAGTTTCCATGGATAAATCATGTATGATTCTGACATGTTGGCCTTTTAATATTGCTTGGCATTTTCCTTTGGTGCTCTTAATATTATTTCTTCCTCTTGTATGATTGGTGTGTTTTAAATATTGTGTGCCTATGTGACTGTTTTGTAGTGAACTCCACATAGGATTTTATAGCCTTCTTGTGCTTTCCTTGGCATGTCTTTCTTTAGGTTTGGAAAGGTTTTTTCTATGATTGTGTTTAATAAATTTTCAGCACCATTGAACTGGGTTTCTTCATATTGTTCTGTAACTATTATTCTTAAGTTGGACTTTTCATGGTGCCAACTATTTCCTGGATATTTTGTGTTAGGTATTTGGTAGACTTAAGATTATCTTTTGTAGATTAATTTATATCTGCTAATGTATCTTCAAAGCCTGAGATTGTCACTTCTATGTCTTGAATTCTGTTGCTTACACTTGCATTTACCCAGCTTTTCTCATTCCAGAATTCCTCAAACTGTGCTTTGTTTTTGGCTAATTTTGCCCTTTAAAACCTTGCACTGCTTGAATTGTTTCTTGAATATTTGCTTTGTATTTTCTTAAGTTTCTTTAAATGATTTTCCCATTTCTTCTTTTAGGGTCTCTTCCATCTTCATGAAGCTGTTGTTCAGGTCATTCTTGTCTTCATCTGTGTAGGTAGGTTCAGGTGTTGATGAGAAAAATCCCTAGACATGTTTACTGTCATATTTGTTTTTTTGTTGTTTAATGTGTTCTTATACTCTCATCTTCCCATTCCTTCTTCCAATGGTGTAGGTGGGGTCTCTTCCTCTCCTGTTGGTTTCCAGTCCAAGGTTGTTCTCCAGTGGTTGTAAGTAGGTCCAATACTCTAATGGGTCTCATAGTAGGTTCTGAGGCACTCCCTCTCCTGGTGTGTTGAAACAGGACCAGCACAGCAATGTCAGCCACCTCAGAGTTTTTTTTAGTCCACAGTGGTCAAGTAGACCTGCCTGCAGTCCATAAGTCAGAAGAATCCAAAATGGTTATGCAGAAGTGGACCCAGAGACAAGGGCCCAAGATCTCCTCTTTGCTGAGTGGGGGTGGGGGTAGCCAAGTGATATCAGAAGATTCATGCTTGCTTCATTCAGCAAGAGAGAGTCTGCCTTGTGTTACTTACATCAATTTGTTCAATGGTCAACTCAGAGTTCTGCCTTTCTCTGCCTGACAAGTTTTGTTATTAAAGGACTGCAATACCACACTGAGCCTTCAAATTTGTCTAGTTTAATTTTGAGAGAGGATTTAAGTGAAAGAGCCTTTACTGAACTGGAACTCACTCTGTATATCAGGATATCCACAAATTCACAGACATCTGCATGCTTCTGTCTCCTTAGTGCTGGGATTAATGACATGTACCTCACTGTGTGGCAAGAAACAGTCTGGACTGAAATTTAAAAGTAAGCCTGGTATTGTCAGAAACAAAAAAAAGAAAACCAGGAGGTATAATGGCTCAGTCTAGCATCTCTAAACTTGCAGTTTGAGATTTGGGATGAAAATTGGGAGTTTAGACCAAATAAAAGACTCCTGATTCTGCAGAGATTGCTTAGTGATTTTAAGCATGGACTTCTCTTGTTTCAGGACCCAAGTTTGGTTACCAACATCCACATGGTTAACAATTGTCCATAGCTCATATTCTAGGACATCTGATGTTCTCTTCTACCTGTGGTGGTCCCTAGCAATTCACATGTGTGCATTATGGCAAAACAAATATACAGAAAATAAATATAGATTATTAAATATAACTGTGCATGGTGGCACACTTCATGAATCTCACTATTTGGAGGCAGGGACAGGGGATTTTTATGAGATTGTAGCCTATCATGTGCATTAAATTAGTCCCAGGAACTCCACAGCTACTCAGAAAGCCCTGTTAATCATAACAACATAAGAAAAGGAAGTGGAAGAGGAAGAGGAGGAGGAGAAGGAAGTAGTAGTAGTAAAAGAAGAAGAAGAAGAAGAAGAAGAAGAAGAAGAAGAAGAAGAAGAAGAAGAAGAAGAAGAAAAAGAAGAAGAAGGAGAAAGAAGAAGAAGAAGAAGAAGAAGAAGAAGAAGAAGAAGAAGAAGAAGAAGAAGAAGAAGAAGAAGAAGAAGAAGCTTGTGGAGGACTGTGTAGTAAGTGGATTGTAATCCCCCCCTTTGAAATTGAGAAAGGAAGAGGGACTGAGGAGGAAGACATTGAGTCAATCCTGGATTACATATGAGATCACACTTCAAAATAATAAATTTTGTTGACAACTAAGTTGGCAGCATGAAGCTGTAGGAGCGTCAACCACGTATTTTTTGAATGACAACATTTCTCAGGATAAACTATCCAGATTCTGCCAAGTGGACATAGGCCCTTCTTCTTCTCTTTCATATAAAAATTCCTTGTCTTTAAAGCATTCTGTCACCTATTATAAAGGACAAGTCTTATGGTATCCAAATTGACAGTTCAATGTGTTGTTGACACTTACCTCCTAGTAATTGTAGCAGATGAATGGAATGGAGTTACAGTCTAGGAATTTAACTTACACATAGGAAACTTGCCAAGCATGTACTATGTCATAAGTTCAATCTTAATATTGGTGTAGGAAAGAATGGAAAATGAACCCTGTAACATCCTTCAGAGAGGCATACAATAAACTAGAGTTTTCATATATAAAATGTCTAAACCTGAATTCATGGCCATACTGGAGCGTGCCAGTCAATCATTTGGGGAAAGAAAATATCAAATGAAGGGTAGATAAATGTAGAGACCCTATATATAATATTTAAATTTAGTGGTTGTAGTGATGGACTGGCAAGATGACCAAGCAAGTAATGACAATGTAGACAAGCATAGGGAAAAGTTTGTTTTTCATTTATTAGCCACACTATTGAAGAGGAAATGGGGATCACAA
>NW_024435281.1:0-3109 GCF_017639785.1 Mesocricetus auratus | reverse complement strand
AACTTAAATCAGGGATGAGGTCTAAGGGAGTCTCCCCAGTGGTGAACACTGTGAGCACATCTCATAATTTAGTCACTTAAATCAATGATGAAGTCTGTGGTTGCCTTTCCAGTGTTGAATTGTGCGATGTCATCTCATTTTTTAGTCACTTAAATCAATGATGAGGTCTATGGGCATCTGCCCAGGGGTGAATCATGTGATTTCATCTCATTCTTAAGTCACTTAAATCAATAAAGATTTCTATTGGTGTCTCCCCAGGGTTGAATCATGGGACATCATCTCATTATTTAATCACTTACATCAATGATGAGTTAACGTGTGTCTCCCCAGGGGTGAATTATACGTTATCATCTCATTATTTGACCTCATAAATAAATGATGATGTCTATTGGTGTCTCCCAAATTGTGAATTATGTGATGTTATCTTATTATTTGATAACTTAAAACAATGATGAGGTCTATGGACATCTCCTTAAGGGCGATTTATGCGATGTCATTTCATTATTATTTACTTAAATCAATGATGATGTCTGAGCCTCTCCCTAGGGTTGAATCATTCGACAAAAATCTCATTATTTTGTCACTTAATCAATGATGAGGGCTATAGGCATCACCCCAGGCATTAATTATCCGATGTCATCATTTTATTTGATCACTTCAATCAATGATGAGGTCTATGGGCATCTACTAAAGGGTGAATTATGCGATGTCATCTCATTATTTCATCACTCAACTCAATGATGAGGACAAGGGGCCTTTCTCCAATATTTAATCATGAGTTCTATGGGGTCTCCCCAGGGGTGAATTGTGTGATGTCATCTCATTATTTTGTAACTTAAATCAACGATAACATCTATGGACATCTCCCAGTGGAGAATTGTGCGATGTCATCTCATTACTTTGTTTCTTAAATCAATGATGAGAACTATGGGAATCTATACACGGGAGAATCGTGTAATGTCTTCTCAGTATTTAGTCACTTAAATCAATGATGGGGTTCATGGGCATCTCCCCAAGTGTGAATTATGTGACATCTTCTCCTTATTTTGTAACTTAAATGTATGATGTGGTGTGTGGGTATCTCCACATGGATGAATCATGTGACCTCATCTCATTATTTGTCACTTAAATTAATGATGAGGTCTATGTGTGTCTCCTCAGGGGTGAATCTTGTGACTCAATGTCATCTCCTTATTGAGTCACTTAAATCAATGATGAGGACTATGGGCTTCTGGGAGAGAATCATGTGACTGGAACTCATTATTTACTCACTTATATCAATGATGAGGTCTATGAATGTCTCCCCAGGAGTGAATCCTGTGACTTCATATCATTCTTATTTACTTAAATCAATGATGATGTCTATGAGCCTCTCCCTATGGTTGAATTAATCGACAAAATCTCATTATTTAGTGACTTAAATCAATGACGATATCTATGGACATCTCTCTAGGGGAGAATCCTTTGACTTCATCTCATTACTAAGTCACTTAGATCAATGATGAGGTCTATGGGCTGCTCACCACGGGAGAGTCATGCGACATCAACTCCTGACTTAGTCAATTAAATCAATGATGAAGTCTATTAGCATCTCCTCAATGGTGAATTGCGCAATGTCATTTCATTACTTAGTCATTTAAATCAATGATGTGATGATGTTCATGGGCGTCTCCCCACGTGCGATATCATCTCAATAATTGATCACTTAAATCAATGGTGAGTTCTATGTGCATCACCCCAGGGGTGAATTATGTGATGTCATCTAATTATTTGATCACTTAAATCAATAATGAGGTCAATGGTCTGCTTCCCACGGCAGTATTGTGCCCAGGCATCTCCTGATTTAGTCACTTAAATCAATAATGAAGTCTATGTACGTCTGCCCAGGGGTTAATCGTGTGACTTCATATCATTATTTTATCACTTAAATTGATGACAAGTTCTATAAGCTGCTCCATACAGGCACATCATGCGATGTGATGTCATTACTTAGTCATTTAAATTAATGATGAGGTATATGGGTGCCTCCCCAAAGCTTAATTGTGTGACTTCTCATTATGTAGTCACTTATATCCATGATGAGGTCTTCAGGGTCTCCCCAGAAGTTAATCATGTGACTTCATCATTATTTAATCATTTAATCAATGATGAATTCTATGTGCATCAACCCAGTTGGGAATCGTTTAACATCCTCTCATTGTTTAGTCAATTAAATCAAACATTATGTGTAGGGGCATCTCCCTAGGTTTGAATTTTGTGATGTCATCTCATTATGTGATCACTTAAATCTATGATGAGGTCCATGGTCATCTCCCCAAGGGTGAAAAAGGTGCTATCATGTCATTATTTTGTCACTTAAATCAATGATGAGATCTATGGGCACCTCTTCAAGGGTGAATTGTGCAGTCATTTCATTATTTAGTCACTTAATTAATGATGATCATTATGAACGTCTACCCAGGGGTGAATTATGGGATTTCATCTCATTGTTTGATCACTTGAATCAATGATTAGGACTATGGGCTTCTCCCCAAGGGTAAATTATGTGATTTCATCTCATTATTTGACCACTTAAATGAATCATGAGGTCTATGGGTGGCACCCAATGGAGAATTATGTGATGTCTTCTCATTATTAAGTCACTAAAATCTATAATGAGGTGTATGGGCATCACCCTAGGGTTGTTTTTTTATGTCATCTCATTATTTACTCACTTTAATCAATAATGAGGTATATGGTCATCTCCACAAGGGTGAATTATGTGAAGTCATCTCATTATTTTATCACTTAAATAAATGATGAGGTCTGTGGGCATCTCCCCATGGGTGAATTATGCAATGTGAGCTCATTATTTCGTCAATTAAATTAACTGTGAGGTTTATGGGCATTTCCCCAGTGGTGAATCTTGCAATGTCCTCTCATAATTTAGTCACTTAAATCAATGATGAGGTCTTTGGTCTGCTCCCCGGGTTGAATACGTGATGTCATCTCATTATTTGATCACTTAAATCAATGATGAGTTCTATGGGCATTACCACAAGGGTGTATTATGCAATGTCATCTCATTATTTGACCACTTAAATCACTGATGATGTCTATGGGTGCCTCC
>NW_024435280.1:0-1611 GCF_017639785.1 Mesocricetus auratus | reverse complement strand
GTGCCCCAATCAAAAAACGGGTCACGGGGCCCATGGTCCCAGGGCCCTCAGAAATATGGGAACCGATTTCAGAATAGCAATCAAGAGGAAGTAGAGGCTTCCGAGGAACTCCCGGAATGGACTTGCGTGCCACCTCCGACTTCTTACTCATGCCCCAAATGGATGTTCAACCGGTCCCAGTCCATTCCCCTGGACCTTTGCCCCCTGCCAACATTGGGCTTATTCTGGGCCGTGGCTCCTTAACTTTACAGGGACTCATTATATATCCTGGGATTGTTGACCCGTATCATAAAGAGGAGATTCAAGTTCTCTATTCTAGCCCTCGGGGCATATATTCTATAAAGCAGGGAGATAGAATTGCACAACTGGTGTTGCTGCCCTCCCTCGGGGATGGAGAAACCTACACTTTACAACAAAGGGCTATGGGATCTTCTGGAAGTGATTCAGCCTATCTGGCTATACCCCTAAATGAGAGACCTACAATAAAATTGTTAATTAATGGAAAAGAATATGAAGGGATAATGGATACAGGAGCAGACAAAAGCATTATTTCACTCCATTGGTGGCCGAAGTCTTGGCCCACTGTTGTTTCATCTCATTCTCTACAAGGCTTGGATACCAGTCCTCTCCTGCCATCAGTGCCTCAACCTTAAACTGGCAGAAGGCTGAGGGCAAACAGGGATGTTTTACCCCCTATGTGTTGCCACTCCCTGTAAATTTATGGGGACGGGATGTGTTACAAACCATGGGCATGACCCTAACTAATGAATACTCCCCCCAGGCATCAGCCATTATGGCAAAGATGGGGTAAACAAAGGGTAGAGGCTTGGGTAGGCAAGAACAAGGCAGAATAAAACCCATTATGCAACATGGAAATCGGGGTAGAAAAGGACTGGGTTTTATTTAGGGGCCGTTGAGGCTTCACGACCCATACCGTGGAAAACAGAGGAGCCGTTATGGGTCTCTCAATGGCCTCTATCCTCTGAAAAATTAGAGGCTGTCACAAGATTAGTGCAAGAACAGGAACGGCTGGGGCATCTAGAACCTTCTACCTCCCCATGGAATACACCAATTTTTGTTATTAAGAAGAAATCTGGGAAGTGGAGATTACTCCACGACCTGCGGGCCATTAACCATCAGATGCATCTTTTTGGCCCTGTTCAAAGAGGACTTCCTTTGCTTTCTGCACTCCCTCAAGATTGGAAGCTTATTATTATAGATATTAAGGATTGTTTCTTCTCTATTCCACTTTACCCACGGGATAGACCAAGGTTTGCCTTCACTATCCCTTCTCTTAATCATATGGATACAGACAAGAGATTTCAGTGGAAGGTACTGCCGCAAGGCATGGCCAATAGCCCAACAATATGTCAGCTGTATGTGCAGGAGTCTTTGGAGCCAATTAGGAAGCAATTTACATCTTTAATCATGATCCATTATATGGACGATATTCTTATTTGTCACAAAGAGTTAGATGTTTTACTAAAGGCTTTTCCCATGCTGGTGGCTGAATTAAAACAGTGGGGATTAGAGATTGCCTCAGAAAAGGTTCAAATTGCAGATACAGGCCTCTTTTTGGGCTCAATGATTACTCCCAAAAATATAGTTCCT
>NW_024435279.1:0-1570 GCF_017639785.1 Mesocricetus auratus | reverse complement strand
ACAGACTATGGACACTCCCATGGAGGTGTGGGGAGCTGCCCCCACATTCTCCGTTACAAGATGGCGCTGACACCCGTTGTCAGTTGGAGTAAACAACCTTGGTGTGCATGTGCCTGCTACTTTTCCATCCCTTACTCTCTGCCTCTCCCATGGCGTCATATGGGCTGACGAGCAGGAGCCAGTCAGGAGATGACACGTCCGAGGCGGGACTGCTGAGCTATATAAGGGTTGGGCTTTTCGCTCCCCGGGTCTCCACTCTGTAAGCTTATGCTCTCCCTCTCAAGAAGCATTAAAGCTGTTCTGCAGAAGGATCCTAAGTGTGCCGCGTCATTCTTGCTGGCGAGACTGTAGCGCAGGACATCTGGTGCCGAAACCCGGGAACTTGAGACCTCATCATCGTCAGCACCATCGGAGACCCCTTGGAATCAAGGAGGATTCAGAACTGCAGGTAACTACGCTCAGAGAGAATGAAGAAAATCCCTTTTGGGTCCCAGAACGACTCACCAGAACTGTTATGGAGGAAAAGGATGGCGAGACATTCCCGTGACAAAGAGGAACAACTTGACATTGATGGCACTAATTGCAATGAATTGGACCTATGAATTTGAGCAGACGCTTCGCGAATTGAGGGTCGCCATTGTTCAGATTAATTCTACCCGCCTTGACCTGTCCTTCATGGAGGGATTGTCTTCGTGGATTTCTTCAGCTGTTTCATATTTCAAAGAATGGGTGGGGGTGGGATTGTTTGGAGCAGTCCTATGCTGCAGAATAGTGTTTATTCTCTGGCTGGTCTGCAAGCTCAGAACCCAAAACAAAAGAGATAAGTTGGTCATAGCACAAGCACTGGCTGCACTCGAGCAAGGGGCGTCAACCGATATATGTTTGACTATGCTTAAGCAATAGGCTGCTGACTGAGCAGCTCCTGCACACCCGGAACTTAGGTTCATTGCACAGGGTAGAGTGTTTAGTCTGGCCTCCCAAGAGGGGTGTTGAGCAAAGGCATTGCACAGAGAGATATTTTCCTCTGAGAGACATGTTGTCCTGCATAAGGGTTACCTGCTGTATTTTTTTCCCTTTGCCCAAAAAAAGGCAGAGGACAGGTCGGAAGCATCCCGGATTTTGATGCATCTAGGGATAGGTTTCGTACACGTCTCACTAATTTTGTTCTTTGGGAAGTTCAACCACTGTCTCTACCCTCTAATGTCCTGGGAAAGCCTGTTTGCTATTAAAACAAAAAGGGGGAGATGTGGGGAGCCGCCCCCACATTCTCCGTTACAAGATGGCGCTGACACCCGTTGTCAGTTGGAGTAAACAACCTTGGTGTGCACGTGCCTGCTACTTTTCCATCCCTTACTCTCTGCCTGTCCCGTGGCGTCATATGGGCTGACGAGCAGGAGCCAGTCAGGAGATGACACGTCCGAGGTGGGACTACTGAGCTATATAAGGGTTGGGCTTTTCGCTCCCCGGGTCTCCACTCTGTAAGCTTATGCTCTCCCTCTCAAGAAGCATTAAAGCTGTTCTGCAGAAGGATCCTAAGTGTGTCGCGTCGTTCTTGCTGGTGAGACGGTAG
>NW_024435278.1:0-7301 GCF_017639785.1 Mesocricetus auratus | reverse complement strand
TGGTGCTGTCAGTCTGGTGCTGTCAGTCTGGTAACGGAGTTGAGCGCGTTTTTTAGATAAGCTGTCAGCGCGATGGGGTCGTCACAGTCAGTGGTTACAGCCTTACAGACTGTGCTAAAACAAAGAGATCTTAAAATTGCACCACGAACACTTCAAAATTTTGTGAAGGAGGTAGATAGAGTGGCACCATGGTATGCTTGTTCCGGGTCCCTCACTGTGGCCTCATGGAACAAGCTAGGTAAAGAACTAGACAGGAAGCATGCAGAAGGAGATCTCTGCTTAGGTACCAAAGCCATTTGGAAGCTAGTTAAAAACTGCTTGGAGGATGAGGCCTGTCACCCTGCTATAATAGAAAGTCAGGGAACCTTAGAGGAAGTTCAGGATAGCATGTCAGAAACTGAACGGAGTGAGAGAATGGGAGCTCGCAAAAGAAAAGACATGTCTAAGAAAAAAGGCCCTCCCCAGGAAGTTAAGAAAGGGGGAGAGAAAGAAGGGAGTTATCATTCACCCCTTAACAAATCTAAGAAAAAGAAAAAGCCAGAATCTAGTCTATACCCTGCAGTAGAGCTAGAAGCCTTGGAGCTAGATAATTCTGATTCTGACACTCTGGATTCTAGCGAAGAAGGTGGTCTAGAGGAGGAGGTGGCACGGTATGAGGAAAAAGATATCACCCTGATAGACACCGGCCACTGAAAACAAAATGAATGTGAGGCCACCGCCTATAAATCCGGCGGGCTCACGCCTCTCAGCGCCTCCGCCATATGAGCTTCGGCTGAATACTGGTACTGACTCCTTTTTACCTTTAGAGGAACGGAGAAAAATACAAATGGCTTTTCCAGTATTCGAGAATGTGGAAGGCGGAAGAGTACATACCCCCGTAGATTACAATCAAATTAAAGAATTGGCCGAATCCGTTCGTAATTATGGGGTCAATGCTAACTTTACCACATTACAGGTGGAAAGGCTTGCTAATTTTGCCATGACTCCCACTGACTGGCAAACGACAGTGAAAGCAGTGCTTCCCAACATGGGACAATACATGGAATGGAAGGCTCTCTGGTATGATGCAGCCCAGGCACAAGCTAGAGTTAATGCCACGGCTGAAGATGAGAATCAGAGGCAGTGGACATTTGAAATGCTGACAGGTCAGGGTCAACATGCCCTTAATCAAACCAACTACATCTGGGGCGTCTATGGTCAGGTGTCGGCCGCCGCTATTAAAGCATGGAAGGCCCTCACAAAAAGGGGAGAGTCCAGTGGACACCTTACAAAGATTGTCCAAGGACCCCAAGAGCCATTTTCAGACTTTGTGGCCAGAATGACAGAGGCCGCCAGTCGCATCTTTGGTGATTCAGAACAAGCTATGCCCCTGATTGAGCAACTTGTCTATGAACAAGCAACCCAGGAATGTCGAGCGGCTATCGCCCTCGCAAAAGCAAAGGTTTACAAGATTGGCTCAGAGTGTGCAGGGAGCTGGGGGACCCCTAACCAATGCAGGACTAGCTGCCGCCATTTTACAAACGCACAGGTATAGAGATTTATCTAATCGAAAAGCTTGTTTTAATTGTGGGAGAATGGGGCACCTTAAGAAAGATTGTCAAGCCCCTGAAAGAACAAGAGAATCGAAGCTTTGCTATCGTTGTGGTAAAGGTTATCATAGGGCTAGCGAATGCAGGTCAGTCCGGGATGTAAAAGGGAGGCTTCTGCCCCCTATTGAAGAATCCAAGGTACCCCAATCAAAAAACGGGTCACGGGGCCCATGGTCCCAGGGCCCTCAGAAATATGGGAACCAATTTCAGAAAAGCAATCAAGAGGAAGTAGAGGTTTCCGAGGAACCTCCGGAATGGACTTGCGTGCCGCCTCCGACTTCTTACTCATGCCCCAAATGAATGTTCAACCGGTCCCAGTCCATTCCCTGGACCTTTGCCCCCTGCCACCATTGGGCTTATTCTGGGCCGTGGCTCCTTAACTTTACAGGGACTCATTATATATCCTGGGATTGTTGACCCATATCATAAAGAGGAGATTCAAGTTCTCTGTTCTAGCCCTCGGGGTGTATTTTCTATAAAGCAGGGAGATAGAATTGCACAACTGGTGTTGCTGCCCTCCCTCGGGGATGGAGAAACCTACACTTTACAAAAAAGGGCTATGGGATCTTCTGGAAGTGATTCAGCCTATCTGGCTATACCCCTAAATGAGAGACCTACAATAAAATTGTTAATTAATGGAAAAGAATTTGAAGGGATAATGGATTCGGGAGCAGACAAAAGCATTATTTCACTCCATTGGTGGCCGAAGTCTTGGCCCACTGTTGTTTCATCTCATTCTCTACAAGGTCTTGGATACCAGTCCTCTCCTGCCATCAGTGCCTCAGCCTTAACCTGGCGGGATGCTGAAGGCAAACAGGGATGTTTTACCCCCTATGTGTTGCCACTCCCTGTAAATTTATGGGGACGAGATGTGTTACAAGCCATGGGCATGACCCTAACTAATGAATACTCCCCCAGGCATCAGCCATTATGGCAAAGATGGGGTATACAAATGGTAGAGGCTTGGGTAGGCAAGAACAAGGCAGAATAAAACCCATTACACAACACGGAAATCGGGGTAGAAAAGGACTGGGTTTTATTTAGGGGCCGTTGAGGCTTCACGACCCATACCATGGAAAACAGAGGAGCCGTTATGGGTCTCTCAATGGCCTCTATCCTCTGAAAAATTAGAGGCTGTCACAAGATTAGTGCAAGAACAGGAACGGCTGGGGCATCTAGAGCCTTCTACCTCCCCATGGAATACACCAATTTTTGTTATTAAGAAGAAATCTGGGAAGTGGAGATTACTCCACGACCTGCGGGCCATTAACAATCAGATGCATCTTTTTGGCCCTGTTCAAAGAGGCCTTCCTTTGCTTTCTGCACTTCCTCAAGATTGGAAGCTTATTATTATAGATATTAAGGATTGTTTCTTCTCTATTCCACTTTACCCACGGGATAGACCAAGGTTTGCCTTCACTATCCCTTCTCTTAATCATATGGAACCAGACAAGAGATTTCAGTGGAAGGTACTGCCGCAAGGCATGGCCAATAGCCCAACAATATGTCAGCTATATGTGCAGGAGGCTTTGGAGCCAATTAGGAAGCAATTTACATCTTTAATCGTTATCCATTATATGGACGATATTCTTATTTGTCACAAAGAGTTAGATGTTTTACAAAAGGCTTTTCCCATGCTGGTGGCTGAATTAAAACAGTGGGGATTAGAGATTGCCTCAGAAAAGGTTCAAATTGCAGATACAGGCCTCTTTTTGGGCTCAAAGATTACTCCCAAAAATATAGTTCCTCAGAAAATAGAAATTCGCAAAGACCACTTACAAACATTAAATGATTTTCAGAAACTTCTGGGAGATATAAATTGGTTGAGGCCCTTTTTAAAAATTCCATCTGCTGATCTAAAACCCCTCTTCGATCTCCTGGAGGGTGAGCCTCATATCTCCTCACCCAGAAAATTTACCCCTGCCGCCCACCGAGCCTTACAGATGGTGGAAGAGGCCTTACAGGAAGCACAATTACAACGAATTGAGGAGTCACTACCTTTTAATCTGTGTGTTTTTAAGACAGCTCAATTGCCAACTGCAGTCCTGTGGCAACATGGACCATTACTTTGGATTCATCCAAATGCTTCCCCTGCTAAGATTATTGACTGGTACCCTGATGCTGTTGCACAGCTCGCGCTTCGCGGAATAAAAGCAGCTGTTACACATTTTGGCAGGGATCCTGATTCCTTGATTGTGCCTTATACTGCTGCACAAGTTCAGACCTTGGCAGCCACATCTAGTGATTGGGCAGTTTTAGTTACTTCCTTTTCAGGACAAATTGATAATCATTTTCCAAAGCATCCAATTTTACAGTTTGCCCTAAACCAGGCTATAGTGTTTCCACAAGTGACAGCTAAAGACCCACTCCCAGATGGGACTGTGGTGTACACTGATGGATCAAAAACTGGTATGGGAGCTTATGTGGTCAAGGATAGGGTTATATCTAAACAATATAATGAAACTTCACCTCAAGTTGTAGAATGTCTGATAGTACTGGAGGTTCTTGAGGCTTTTCCAGGACCCCTCAATATTGTATCAGATTCCTCTTATGTGGTTAATGCAGTTAATCTCCTTGAGATAGCTGGAATAATAAGATCCTCCAGCAGAGTTGCTAACATCTTTCAGAAGATACAAGCTGCCTTGTTAAATAGGAGATTTCCTGTTTTCATTACCCATGTCCGAGCACATTCTGGACTCCCAGGTCCCATGTCCTTAGGGAATGACTTAGCGGACAAGGCTACAAAGCTGGTGGCCGCTGCCTTGTCTACCCATGCACAAGCAGCAAAAGAATTCCATAAGCGCTTTCATGTGACGGCTGAGACCTTGCGCCGTCGTTTTGCTCTATCCAGGAAAGAGGCTAGGGAAATTGTTACTCAATGCCAGAATTGCTGCGAATTCTTACCTACTCCCCACATGGGAATAAACCCACGTGGCATTAGACCATTGCAGATGTGGCAGATGGATGTTACTCATATTCCCTCTTTTGGAAGGCTTCAATATGTTCATGTTTCTGTTGACACCTGTTCTGGCGTAATGTTTGCCACACCCCTAACAGGGGAAAAGGCCTCATATGTGATTCAACATTGCCTTGAGGCCTGGAGTGCTTGGGGAAAACCCAGAATTTTAAAAACAGACAATGGACCAGCATATACCTCTCAAAATTCCGACAGTTTTGTCGGCAAATGGATGTTACCCATCTAACTGGCCTACCTTATAACCCTCAAGGACAGGGCATTGTGGAACGTGCCCATCGTACACTCAAATCATATCTGATTAAACAAAAGGGGAGTATTGAGGATGTTCTACCCTCGGTACCAAGAGTTGCTGTATCCATGGCACTTTTTACCCTTAATTTCTTGAACTGTGATGCCCAAGGCCACACTGCGGCTGATCGCCACAGTTTAGAGCCTGATAGGCCAAAAGAAATGGTAAAATGGAAAGATGTCTTGACTGATCTCTGGAAAGGCCCGGATCCTATTCTTATAAGATCCAGGGGAGCTGTGTGTGTTTTTCCACAGGAGGAAGAAAACCCCTGTGGATCCCTGAAAGACTCACTCGAAGAGCTCCTTCACAACTCCAGAATAAGAAGGATGGAGGCCAAGTGGGTGATGAAGACTCTCCTACTCGGGATGATGGTTCCTAGTATGATGGGAGAGTTACGGTGGGCCATCATGTCTACCTTCCCCTACCGATGCCAGTGATGCAGAATGCCCAGGTGTTCCCTAGATTTTTCACAAATAATAGAGAGTTGGGGCTTGCCTTTTTGCCTTTAGATCCTCAGATACAGAGTTTTCAGGATGAGAGAACCTTGTCATTAGTAGGAAGCTTGTGCTTTACTGTGATTTCTTCATTAAAGGATAATTTTATTCATATGGATCCAGAAAGATCTAATGCTAATCCTTTTGAATTAATGGAAGCTGTACTGATCTTTCTCCTATGATAGTGAGAAGGGACAGATTACTTTTGATTGGAAAGGGGCATTAGGCAACAGTCTGAGTGAGGGACAGAGCTCTGGATCATCTGATTGGTCCTCCTCCAATGTTAAGTATACCCCTTTTAAGAGAACTAATTATTCAGCTGCCCTTTATTTGGGTTGTGAGTAATGATACCTTAGGTAAGAATCAGAAAGAAATAAATTGTTCTGCTTAGAATTGTTTTTATGCATTATGCTGGGATGCTATTAAGCACCCTTTTGCTTTGGTAATGCGCATGCCTCGATTTATTCCAGCTCCTGTTGAGGCGCCAAGTAATTTGAGTTTGTTTAGGGAAAAGCGAGATTTTTGGGATCTCTGCTATTATTGTGGGCCTGATAGCCACCGCCGCGGTTACTGCTTCGGTTACCGCCTCGCCCTTGCACTTTCTGCCACTGTGCAGACAACTCAAACCATTAATGAACTATAGGCCACTGTGACCATGGTCCTAGATAAACAGGCCACTGCCAATTCTCAGATACAAGGAGGCCTGATGTTGGTAAACCAACAGATTAATTTGGTTCAGGAACAATTGGATATATTGTGGCAGATGGCCAAATTGGGATGTGAACAAAGTTGCCTGGCCTTTGTGTCACTTAGTACAATATGAGAATTTTACAAGAGCAGCTAACCTGTCAAAAGCTCTGTCTCAACATTTATTACAGAATTGGACTTTTGAGTTTGAGCAGACACTCCGTGAGTTGAGAATGGCGATCCTGCAAGTGAATTCGACGCATCTGGATCTTTCTCTGATGGAAGACCTCTCCCCTGGATTTCATCTGCATTTTCTTATTTTAAGGAATGGGTGGGGGTAGGATCATTTAGCCTAGTTCTCTGCTGTGGAATAGTGTTGATGCTTTGGATGGTGTGTACGCTCAGAGCCCAAACAAAAGGAGAAAGTGGTGGTGGCACAAGCACTTGCTGCCTTAGAACACGGAGCATCCCCTGACATTTGGTTAACCATGTTAAAGCAATAGGTCGCTGGCCTCCCAGCTCTTGCACCCCACGAGGCTAGTCTCATTGCACGGGATAGAGTGGGTAGGCTTCAGCAGCCCAAGGAGTTGCAAGGCTAAGCACTGCACAGGAGAGGTCTGCAGGTATAACGACTTTCTCCTGGGAGATAAGTCATCTTGCATGAAGGTTCTATGTCATGATCTCCTTCCCCAGAAAAAGACATCGGACTGGTCAGGACTTCCTCTGGGGATAAGACCCTGGAGAGGAGCTTTGTACATGTTCCGAATTTGCACATGGGGATTTGACCTCTATCTCCACTCCAAAGTTGTGGGTGTCCTATTGCTTCAAAAATAAATGAATAGGGGGAGATGTGAGGAGCCGCCCTCGCTATCGCTATTGCCGTTAGAAGATGGCGCTGACATCCACTGTCAGTTGGAGTTAACTGTCGCTGTCAGTTGGAGTTAACTGTCGCTGTCAGTTGGAGTTAACTGTCGCTGTCAGTTGGAGTTAACTGTCGCTGTCAGTTGGAGTTAACTGTCGCTGTCAGTTGGAGTTAACCGTTTAAACTGTGCCTCTCCCGTGACGTCATCTGGGGTGATGTGCAAACCACCAATCCCGGCTCTACACATCTCACTCGGAGCTCCTAGGCTTATATAAGGGGCTGGGTTTCTTAGCTTGGGGTCTCCCTCTAAGAAGCTGATCATCTATCTCTCAAGATGCATTAAAGCTTTACTGCAGAAGGATCCGAGTGTTCTGCGTCGTTCTTGCTGGCGAGACGGTAGCGC
>NW_024435277.1:0-9480 GCF_017639785.1 Mesocricetus auratus | reverse complement strand
GACAGGGAAGTAGCTGTCCCTCTGGCATCATCAGGTAAGCAGGCCAGCTTCCCGGCCTGTGTTCCAGAGCCTGCAGATCGCCTGGGAACTGCACACAGACCCAATCCCGGCGGGAGCATCAGGTAAACAGGCCAGCTTCCTGGCCTGTGTTCCAGAGCCTGCAGATCGCTTGGGAACTGCACAGAGCTCCCAATCCTGGCGGGAGCCAAGCACCCCAGACTCCAGATCTTCTCTCCCACCAACGATTCCAGGAAAGGAGAGGAGGCTGGGAGTACAGGGAAGTAGCTGTCCCTCTGGCATCATCAGGTAAACAGGCCAGCTTCCTGGCCTGTGTTCCAGAGCCTGCAGATCGCCTGGGAACTGCACAGAGCTCCCAATCCCGGCGGGAGCCAAGCACCCCAGACTCCAGATCTTCTCTCCCACCAAAGAGACCAGGAAACTACAGGAGCCAGGGAGACCAGGGGAGTAGCAGTTCCGGATCAGGTACAACAGGACCCAGCATAGGGTCCAGGGGACCAGGTAGGAGGCTAAGCGCCCCAGATTCCTGTTCTTCTTCTCTACCCACGGACCAGCATTTGGACAAGGCATAGAAGAACCACCAGATTACTGGACATACTAGCACCCACCAAAAGGGAACTCTGGTCCCCAGACCAGGAAGGGGCTCTTTCTGCACCCACTAGAAGAAGAGATGGGAAAGAGACAATACAAAAACACAGTCAGCAACAGAAAAACAAATATGACACCGCCAGATTCTAGAGACTCCACACCAGCAAGACCCCAATATTCCAACGCGAAGGAAGCAGAAGAGAACGACCTTAAAAGCACTTTCATGAAAATGATAGAGGCCCTAAAAGAGGATATTGGAAAATCCCTCAAAGAAATGGAAGAAAAAACAAACCAAAAAATGCAAGAAATGGAAGAAAAAACAAACCAAAAAATGCAAGAATTGGAAGAAAAAACAAACCAAAAAAGGCACGAAATGGAAGAAGAAATGAAGCAAAAAATGCAAGAAATGGAAGAAAAAGCAAAGCAAAAAATGCAAGAATTAGAAGAAGAAACATACCAAATAAGGCAGGAAATGGAAGAAGAAACAAAGCAAAAAATGCAAGAAATAGTAGAAAAAACAAAGCAAAAAATGAAAAAAATGGAGGAAGAAACAAACCAAAAAAGGCAGGAAATGGAAGAAGAAACAAAGCACAAAATCCAAGAAATGGAACAAAAAGCAAACCAAAAAATGCAAGAAATGGAAGAAAGAACAAACCAAAAAATTCATAAAAGGCAACAAATGGACAAACAGATAAACAGAAAATTGCAAGAAGCAATGCAAACGCTGCAAGGGTTGAAAACTGAAATAGAGTCACTAAAAAAAAACACAATCTGAAGAAAGGCAGAAAATAGAAAAGCTGGACAAACAGTCAGGCACTACCAATACAAGCATTACCAACAGAATAGAAGAGATGGAAGAGAGAATCTCAAGTGTTGAAGATACATTAGGAGAAATGGATTTATCAACCAAAGAAAACCTTAAATCCAACAAATCCTTAACGCAAAACATCCAGGAATTATGGGACACCATGAAAAGACCAAACCTAAGAATAATAGGTATAGAAGAAGGAGAAGAAATCCACCTCAAAGGGGCAGAAGGCATATTCAACAAAATCATAGAAGAAAACTTTCCCAACCTTAAGAAAGACATGCCAATGAAGGTACAAGAAGCCTACAGAACACCAAATAGAGTGGACCACAAAAAAATCCCTCGCCACATAATAATCAAGACCCCAAACATACAGAATAAAGAAAGAATATAAAGAGCAGCTAAGGAAAAAGGTCAAGTAACATATAAAGGCAGACCTATCAGAATTACACCTGATTTCTCCATGGAAACTCTGAAAGCCAGAAGGTCCTGGATAGATATTCTACCTACATTAAGAGACCATGGATGCCAGCCCAGACTACTATACCCAGCAAAGCTCTCAATCACTATAGACGGAGAACACAAGATATTCCATGACAAAACTAGATTCAACCAATATGTGTCCACTAACCCAGCCCTACAGAAAATTTTGGAAGGAAAACTCCAACCCAAGGAAGCTAACTACAACCAGAAAAACATAAGCATTAGAGAATCCCTCTCTACCAACAGCCAAAAGAACAAAGGGGTGAAATTCCACCCATAATTCCACCAACAACAACCATCGCAAATCGAAGAAGGATGAGCAATCAATGGTCATTAGTATCCCTCAATATTAACGGCCTTAACTCACCCATAAAAAGACACAGACTAGCAGAATGGATTCGAAGACAGAACCCTTCCTTCTGCTGCATACAAGAAACACACCTCACCCTATAAGACAGACATTACTTGAGAGTTAAATGTTGGGAAAAAACCCAAGAAACAAGCAGGGGTAGCAATCCTAATATCTAACAAACTAGACTTTAAAATAAAATCAATCAAAAGAGATGAAGGAGGTCATTACATACTCATCACAGGTGAAACCCACCAAGATGAAGTGTCTATCCTGAACATCTATGCCCCCAATACAAAGGCATCCACATTCGTTAAAGAAACATTATTAGAACTTAAATCTCATCTAAAGCCCCACACAGTTATAGTGGAAGATTTCAACACACCACTCTCACCACTAGACAAGAATACCAGACAGAAACTCAACAAAGAAGCAAAGGTTCTAATAGAAGTAATGACCCAACTGGGATTAACAGATATCTATAGAACATTTCATCCACATAAAAAAGAATATACCTTCTTCTCACCACCACATGGAACCTTCTCAAAAATCGACCACATACTTGGCAACATATCAAACCTCAGCAGCTACAAAAAAATTGGAATAACTCCATGCATCTTATCAGACCACCATGCCTTAAAATTAGAATTCAACAACAACACAAATTGCAGAAAACCTACAAACTCATGGAAATTGACTAATGCTCAACTGCACAATCCCTGGGTCAAAGAGGAAATAAAAAAAGAAATTAAAGACTTCCTCGAATTCAATGAGAATGAAGACACAACATACCCAAACCTATGGGACACTTTGAAAGCAGTGCTACGGGGAAGTTCATAGCACTAAGTGCTCACATGAAGAAACAGGAAAACAGTTATACCAGAGAATTAACATCACAGCTAAAAGCTCTAGAACACAAAGAAGCAAACTCCCTCAGGAGGAGTAGACGCCAGGAAATAATCAAATTAAGGGCTGAAATCAACAAAGTAGAAACCAGGAAAACAATACAAAGAATCAATGCAACGAAGAGTTGGTTCTTTGAGAAAATCAACAAGATAGACAAACCTTTGTCCAAACTTACCAAACAGCAGAGAGTGAACACGCAAATTAACAAAATCAGAAATGAAAAGGGGGACATAACAACAGACTCTGAGGAAATCCAGAGAATCATTAGGTCATACTTTGAAAACCTGTACTCCACAAAATTCGAAAATTTAAAGGAAATGGATGACTTCCTGGACAGCTATCATTTGCCAAAACTAAATGAAGAACAGATAAGCAATTTAAATAGACCTATAACCCCTATGGAAATAGAAGCTGTCATCAAAAGTCTCCCAACCAAAAAAAGTCCAGGTCCAGATGGCCTCACTGCAGAATTCTACCAGAAATTCAAAGAACAGCTTATACCAATTCTTCTCAAAGTGTTCCACACAATAGAAGCAGAAGGGTCTTTGCCAAACTCTTTCTATGAGGCTTCAATAACCTTGATCCCCAAGCCACACAAAGATACAACCAAGAAAGAGAACTTCAGACCAATATCCCTCATGAACATAGATGGAAAAATACTCAATAAAATACTGGCAAATCGGATCCAAGAACACATCAAAACAATCATTCACCACGATCAAGTAGGTTTCATCCCAGGGATGCAGGGATGGTTCAACATACGAAAATCCATCAACGTAATCCACCATATAAACAAGCTGAAAAACAAAAATCACATGATCATCTCACTAGATGCTGAAAAAGCCTTTGACAAAATCCAACACCCCTTCATGATAAAGGTCTTGGAGAGATCTGGGATAACAGGGACATACTTAAACATAATAAAAGCCATATACAGTAAACCAACAGCCAACATCAAACTAAATGGACAGAAACTCAACGCAATTCCTCTAAAATCAGGAACAAAACAAGGCTGTCCACTCTCTCCATACGTTTTCAACATGGTACTTGAAGTTCTAGCTATAGCCATACAACAACAAAGGGGGATCAAGGGGATACAAATTGGGAAGGAAGAAGTCAAACTTTCACTGTTTGCAGACGATATGATAGTTTACATCAATGACCCAAAGAACTCTACCAGGGAACTCTTTCAGCTGATTAACACCTTCAGCAAAGTGGCAGGTTACAAGATCAACTCAAGAAAGTCAGTAGCCCTACTATATACAGATGTTAAAAGGGCTGAAAGAGAAATCAGAGAAACATCACCCTTTACAATTGCCACAAACAACATAAAATACCTTGGGGTAACGCTAAACAAACAAGTGAAAGACCTGTATGGTAAGAACTTTGAATCTTTAAAGAAAGAAATTAAAGAAGCCCTCAGAAAATGGAAAGATCTCCCATGCTCTTGGATAGGTAGGATCAATGTAGTAAAAATGGCAATCCTGCCAAAAGCAATCTACAGATTCAATGCTATCCCCATTAAAATCCCAGCACAATTCTTCACAGACCTTGAAAGAACAATAATCAATTTTGTATGGAAAAACAAAAGACCAGGAAGGCCAAAACAACCCTGTTCAACAAGGCAACGTCCGGAGGCATCACTATCCCTGACCTCAAGCTCTATTATAGAGCTATAGTCCTGAAAACAGCTTGGTATTGGCACAAAAATATACAGGCAGACCAATGGAATCGAATTGAAAATCCGGGTATTAACCCTCACACGTACGAACATCTGATCTTTGACAAAGAAGCTAAAAATATACAATGGAATAAAGAAAGCATCTTCAACAAATGGTGCTGGCATAATTGGAGACTGGCATGTAGAAAAATGCAGATCGATCCATGTTTATCGCCATGCACAAAACTTAAGTCCAAATGGATCAAAGACCTCAACATAAATCCAGCCACACTGAACCTCTTAGAAGAGAAAGTGGGTGGTACCCTTGAACGAATTGGTACAGGAGACAGCTTCCTGAACATAACACCAGTAGCACAGACAGTGAGATCAACAATTAATAAATGGGACCTACTGAAACTGAGAAGCTTCTGTAAGGCAAAGGACACAGTCAGCAAGACAAAAAGGCAGCCCACAGAATGGGAAAAAATATTCACTAATCCCACATCTGACAGAGGGTTGATCTCCAAAATTTACAAAGAACTCAAGAAGCAAGTCTCCAAAACACCAAAGGACCCTATTAAAAAGTGGGCTGCAGAACTAAATAGAGAGTTTTCAATAGAGGAGTCTAAAATGGCTGAGAGGCACTTGAGAAAGTGCTCAACATCCTTAGCCATCCGGGAAATGCAAATCAAAGCAACTCTGAGATACCATCTCACTCCTGTCAGAATGGCTAAAATCAAAAACACCAAAGACAATTTATGCTGGAGAGGATGTGGTGAAAGGGGGACACTCCTCCATTGCTGGTGGGAGTGCCAACTGGTTCAGCCACTTTGGAAAGCAGTATGGAGATTCCTCAGAAAAATGGGAATAAACCTACCACAAGACCCAGAAACTGCACTCTTAGGCATATATCCAAAAGATGCCCATTCATATAACAAAGATGTCTGTTCCACTATGTTCATAGCAGCTTTATTTGTAATAGCCAGAACTTGGAAGCAACCCAGATGTCCCTCACCCGAAGAATGGATAGAGAAAATGTGGTACATCTACACAATGGAGTACTATTCAGCAGAAAAAAATAATGGAATCATGAGATTCGCAGGCAAATGGATGACACTAGAAGAAACCATCCTGTGTGAGGTAACCCAGTCACAAAAAGAGAAACATGGCGTGTACTCTCTCATATATGGATTTTAGACATAGATCTGGGGAGTGCCAGCCTACAATCCTATTGCCAGAGAGTCTGGGAAACAGAAACTTCATTTACTGGCTGGTTAAGTACTGAGCTGAACTCAAGAGAGCCAGTATCAGAGAGGGAGGACTGATGATCAATGGGATTAAGCCTGGGCTGGTTGAACCTCCAGAAACAGCTGACCAGACAAAGGTTAACTCTTGAATCCCAGGCATCAGCCTGGGGATCCAGCATGGGACTGATCAAGACCCCCTGAATCTGGGTGTCAGTGAGGAGGCCTAGGTAATCTATTGAGCCTTGGACAGCAGATCAGTACCCATCCCAAGTATACACACGGTCTCTGGACTCCCATAGAACAATGTGAGGTGCACTCTCACCCTGAACTCTTGGGGAAGGGTCTAGGCCCTGCCCTATATGAAATGACAGACTATGGACACCCCCATGGAGGGCCTCACCCTCCCTGGGGGAATGAGGGGATAACGGGGGGGATGGGGGGGAGGATTGTTCTTATGTTGAACAATCCCTGCATCATTGGAATGCAACCTACTTTATCATGGTGGATGATTTTTCTGACATGTTCTTGGATTTGATTTGCTAATATTTTATTAAGTATTTTTGCATCAATGTTCATAAGGGAGATTGATCTGTAGTTCTCTTTCTTAGTTATGTTTTTGAGTGGCTTGGGTACAAAAGTAATTGTAGCTATTTGCAGATGATATGATAGTTTACATTAGTGACCTGGAAAACATTAAAAGGGAACTCCTACAGCTGATAAATAACCTTCAGCAAAGTGGAAGGATACAAGGTTAACTCAAAAAAATCAGTGGCCCTATTATATACAGATGACAAATGGGATTAGAAAGAAATAAGACAAACATCACCCTTTACCATAGCCCCAAACAACATAAAATATTTGGGGATAATGCTAACCAAACAAGTGAAAGACCTGTACAGCAAGAACTTTGAGAAAGAAAGAAATTAAAGAAGACACCAGAAAATGAAAAGATCTCCCATGCTCTTGGATTGGTAGAATTTACATAGTAAAAATGGCAATTTTGCCAAAAGCAATCTACAAAGTCAATGTAATCTCCATCAAAATACTGGCAAAATTCTTCATAGGACTTGAAAAAGCAATACTCATCTATATATGGAAAGACAAAAACCCAGAATAGCCAAAAAAACCCCTGTAAAATAAAGGAACTACTAGAGGCATCACCATTCTTGACTTTAAACTCCATTATAGAGCTATACTCCTGAAAACAGATTGGTATTGGCACAAAATTAGATGGGTAGACCAGTGTAAAAGATCTGAAAACCCTTATACTAACCCACATACAAAGAAGATAAAATTATACATTAGAAAAAAGATAGCCTCTTCAACAAATGCTGCTGCATAACTGGATGCTGGCATGTAGAAGACTGCAAATAGATCCATGTCTCTCAACTTGCACAAAACTTTACTCCAAATAGATCAAAGACCTCAGCACAAATCCAGCCACACTGAAACTCTTAGAAGAGAACATGGGAGGTACCCTTTAACAAATTGGTACAGGAGACTGCTTCAACATAACTCCAGTAGCGCAGACACTGAAGTCAACAATTAATAAATGGGACCTCCTGAAACTGAGAAGCTTCTGTGAGGCAAAGGACACAGTCAACAGGAGAAAAAGGCAGCCCACTGAATGGGAAAAGATATTCACTAACCCCACATCTGACAGAGGGCTAATCTCCAAAATTTACTAAGAAATCAAGAAGCAAGTCTGCAAAACACCAAAGTATCCAATTAAAAAGTGTGCTACAGAACTAAATAGAGAATTCTCGATAGAGGAATTTAAAATGCCTGAGAGACACGTGAGAAAGTACTCAATGTCCTTAGCCATCAGGGAAATGCAAATCAAAACATCTCTGTGATAATATCTTAATCCTGTCAGAGTGGCTAAAATCAAAAATACCAATGACAATTTATGTTAGAAAAGATGTGGAGAGTATGGAACACTCCTCCACTACTGGTAGAAGTCCAACTTGGACAGCCACTTTGGAAATCAGTATGGAGTTTCCTCAGTAAAATAGGAATCAGTCTACCGCAAGATCCTCAACTCCACTCTTAGGCATATACCCAAAAGATGCAAATTCATACAGCAAGGATTTCTGTTCCATTTTGTTCATAGCAGCATTATTTGTAATAGCCAGAACCTAGAAGCAACCTAGATGTCCATTAACTGAAGAGTGGATAGAGAAAATGTAGCACATTTACACAATACTACTCAGCAGAAAATAAAAACAATGGAACCTTGAAATTTGCTGGCAAATGGACAGCACGTGAAGAAACCATCCTGAGTTAGGTAACCCAGTCACAAAAAGATAATCATGGTATGTACTCACTCATATATGTATTTTAGACATTAAACAAGGGAGTGCCAGCCTACAATCCTACATCCAGAGGGTCTGGGAAAGAGGGAGGTCCCTTAGAGAGATATGAATGGTAAACCAGAGAAAGGGAATGGGACAGAATATTCTGAGGGGATTTGGATCATGGGTGGAAGGGTGAGGAAGTTGGGAAAAATAGGGAGGCTGAAGAGCAAGGGAGAGGAGGACATTGAGTAGCAGGAAAGTTGAGTTGGGGGAAGAATATAAGAGAGCAGGATGAGAGATAGCATAATAGAAGGAGCAATTATAGTTTTGAGCAGAGATATGGCACTAGTGAGATATCCAGAGACCTACAAGGATGACACCAGCTGGCAATCTAACCAATAGTGGAGAGGCTACCTTAAAAGCCCTTCCCTAATAACGTGATTGATGACTTCCTTCTATGTTGTCCTAGAGCCTTCATCAGTGACTGAAGGAAGCAGAGGCAGACACCCACAGCTAAACACTGAACTGAACTCCTCAAAACCAGTTGCAGAGAGCGAGGAGTGATGAAAAAGAGGTTCAGACTTGGTGGGTGAAACCCACAGAAACAGCTGACCTGACCAAGGGGAGGCTCATAGACCCCAGACTGATAGCTGAGAAGCCAGCATGAGACTGATCCAGACCCCCACAATGTTGGTGTCAGTGAGGAGGCCTAGGCATTCTTTGGGGCCTCAGGAAGTAGATTAGCATTTAGCCCTGACATCCAAATGGAGTTTGGGAGCCCACTCCACGTGGAGCGATGCTGTCTCCACCTGAACACATGGGGGAGTACCTAAGTCCGGCTCTGCATGATATGATAAACTTTGGGCATCCCCCATGAAGGGCCTCACCTTCCTTGGAGTATTGGGGATTGGGTGGAGGGTTGAGTGGGTTAGGAGGGCAAAGAAGGGGTAGATGGAAGAGGGAGCTGGGACTGACATTTGAAACAAGCTTGTTTCTAATTTAAGTTAAATTAAAAAAGGAGAAAATAAAATAAAATAAAATCCTAGACTCCAACAGAAAGCTCATGTCATGCTCCTGTTATCACTTGGAGAGAGATGGGATGGGACATCAACAATCTGTTTCCA
>NW_024435276.1:0-11452 GCF_017639785.1 Mesocricetus auratus | reverse complement strand
TGTTGGGGAAGTCCTGTGTATATGTCAATAAAGCACTGTCTGGCCAATAGCAATCTAGATAGGTGGGGCTAGGAATCCAGGAGGATTCTGGGAAGGAGAAACACAGGAGAGTTCGAGATGTAACGCCATGGGTTAGGAGCCCAGAACTATTCTCCGGTAAGAGACATACTTAGATTAACAATTATGGGGTAATTACTTAAGTCAGAGCTAATCAGTAAGAAACAAGCAAGGCCAACAGCTTCATAATTAATATAGCCTCCTGCGTGTTTATTTGGGGACTACAATGCGGCAGAGCCCAGGCGGCTGGCAGGGGATAAACAAAAGCGACTAGCAAAGATAAAGCTTCTCTTAACACCATACCCTTGTCATTTGCTAACGCAGTCAAACTAAACATCATGAATCCATGAACTGGCTCTACTATTTACGAACCCATAGGAACAGGCTATTTCTATTGCTGCCCTGAAGCTACTCATTCCTGAGTGCTACAACTGGAAGGCTCAAGCTCTTCACCACGATGTAAGTTCCATGACAGAAGACATTGCCAGGGAAACATACAGAAAACACTTCTGGCAAATTCTCACTGCATTTTCTTTCAGTGTGAAGCAAGTGTTGATCATGGTGAAGAGAAAAAACTGAGTTGCAGAGAATGGAGGGAAGAAAGACCACATGCCATCAAACATGGCCACAGAGAATTTATAGAAGGGTCTCCTTGCAAACTACTTCCCCACTCTGATCTCACATGATCCCTGCAAAGAAAATGAACCCAGAATATGTTAAACTTTCCTCATATCAGTACATAACACTCCTCCCATCATAATGGCATGTAAGTGTGTGATTTGCCATTAACCTGTTTCCTGCTTGAGCTATGGCTTCAATAAAAGCAGCAAGATTTGTTTTCCCAATTGATGCTTACAAGATAATCACTTCCCAGAAATTCTGATGCATGGACACAGAAATGAACATTTGGATATCAAGAGGGGAACAAACAGGTGTGGGAGATCTATTAAAGTGGTATGTAATAAAACATTTGTTTTGAGGGTAAAAATTTTAATGTTACATGAGGAAATGGTGCTTGACCTAATACTGATCCGACTGCTTGACCTAAACCTGAACCAACTGCTTTCCCCTACTTGCTGCTCCTGGGTCTGGAGGTCTCTGATGACATCTTCTTCTTCCTCACAGATCCCTTTCTGTTCTGCCAAGCAGTACACCAACAGGCTCCATTCCCCTGGCATCTTCTTGGTTTCTTGTCTCAGGTTTTCAGCCAAATTCTGCTCCTGACATTTCTCCAACTGGTGTCGGTGCTGCAAATTGCTGGTAATGCCCTCAGTAGAGTAAGTCCTTCCAGGTTCCTCCTGCCACCATTGCCTTCAAATCTCATCAATCCCACTGGTCCACAGTTTCTCAAATTAAAAACATACCAGAGACTACTGTAGCCATTCCAGTTGCACACAGGAGGCCAAAATTCGAGGACAATTTGAAAAAGAACCAAACAGTTTCTGAATCGCTGTCAAAAAGAGAAATCCAAGTATCTCTACCAAAGAGAATTCATCCTTCAATGCCTTTAAATGACCATGGTAATCTGGCAACAACAGAAGACAGGAGATGAATCGATTCAGAAGGAGGATAGGAGACCCAAGGTGTGTAGAGCATCCATGGGTGCAATAAGCCTCTGCCTGGTAACAATCTCATGTGGCAAATTGTTCTTCTACTTAGAGAAGAGGTCCTCAAACTATGGATCATGACTCCTTTTTAATGGCATTGCTGTTTTGATGGGTGACATCTCAGATATCCTTTGTAACAAATGTTATCATAATGTTTCATAACACTAGCAAAATTGTAATTATGCGCTAGTAAGAAAAAATATTTTATGGTGGGAGCTCACCAATAAATGACAAATGGTGTTCCTATGGTCATGACACTCGGAAGGTTCACAATCATTGAACTAGATTCTATTAAGAATGAGAGTCTGTTCCTGGGAGGAGCTAACAGTCTCTCTCACAATTAGCAAACGTGAGTGCCAGAGGCACAAGACCAAGAGATGATTGCTAAAGATGCTTGCTAAGAGGCATAAAGGCTAGAATCAGAAGTGTGGACATCGCAGTTCAGAAAAAAAGCAAGGCAGTGTGACATTTCACAATTCTCTCATTCTTTGCAAAACAGGCATTACCAAAAGAAGAGTGATTCCTTGGCGATCTCCTTGAATTTATCCAAGGCTTCAGTGTTCTCATTCTCCAACCTATGCAGATGTTCCATGACGTGCTTGTACTCTATCTTTAAGCTGTCTGATAAAATATTTGACCTATGGTTAGGCATTGACCTAGAAGGAAAAAGCTCCATGAATAACGTTATCAAGGATCACATGAATTCAGACTGTGATCAAGACTACTGGAGTCCATGGAATGCCACAACATGCCTGCTATATACTTGTAAGTTATTCTGCTTATTAAATTGGCTATCCTGGACTTACACTACCAAAGGAAGGATGTTTAGGTGAAGAGATATGAGGACTGCTGAAATGGCTTTTTAAGAATTTCACTATGATCTACTTTATGGGGTGTGCCCACCAAAATCTGTATTGATGTTTCCCCTGTCTTCAAAATACAAATTCACAATCCTGGTTCCTGTCACATTGGAGGACAAAAATGACACTACAAGGAACATTTGTAATCAATATTTTGGTGAAAGGAACTTACGATAGATTTATAAACTCTCCAAGGGGATACATACATAGCAGTAAGTTGAACACATTGGAAAAACTATAGTGCTCAAAGTTGGCATCCCAATACTCATCACAAGAATCACCTGGAGCTGTGAAACAAGAAACTCCTTATGCCTAATCACAGACAGCTGATAGCAGGGTCTAGGTGGTAACACATGCTGCAGTGCAGAAACACATAGACAAATCTGTTTGTTTCTGTATTGTGAGTATGAATGTGTGTGTGCTTACATGTGTGAGAGAGTGAGGTACAAATACAGAAAGAAACAAAGAGACAGAACAAGAGTATGCTACCAAGGGATGTTAAATAATGTGTGCATGTGTGTCATCTCAGGGAGGACCAAAATGTACAGGGTTCCATTCCAGGCCTTGTATCTCTACACTGAAATGTGTGAACAGGCCTCTAGTTGCTAGTTGAAGAACAAAAGACATAGAGTCTTTCCAGACAAATAATGAATCACCACAAACTCACAGCAGCCAATATCTCATAGAAGCTGCCACTTGATAAGATCTGTCCAAATATATCCTGGGAATTCACACTTCTGTAACAATTCCTGAGTTAAGTGACTCAGTCTACAGGCTCTGTGTTTCATTTGGAAGAAAGCATAATGAAAAACTCTTCCCATCCCACTCCTGCCAGGTTTCAGTTTCTGCATCTGGGAAGCATTTAGAGATAATGTGTTGGGCAAAGGGACACAGTGCATGTGAAGAAACAGAGAAGCTCATATAGTAGATGAAATATAATAAGGGTTAAATTGTAGAACCAAGATGGTCACAATGGCATTGGTAACACTGAATTCTTAGTGTCAGGTCATCCTTCATAATGGAGATGAGGCAATCTTGCCACTCCATTGTTTCCCTAGTAAATTGCTCTAGCTGGATGTTCAGACTCCATCTGTTGTGTCAACTCCTTTTTAGTGAGGAGTGCTAGGGTTGGCATGGGTTCTCCAGCAGCCACTGTGCAGTGACAACACAAGTAATCTTCCATTGTGACAAAGCATAGAGGATGCACAAATCAGTCTGAATCCCTAAAAGCATTTCAGAATGCTCCTTGCTTGTGACTCAGTGACACATCAATGGATTTTGACCCAAGTTTAAGATGTCCTACAGGTTATCTCAGCTCTCTCATCTCTGAAAGTAATTGCAAGTGTCAGCCAGCAGCTTTCTGCTGGGCCCACAGCACATGCCTCATGTGAAGAAAAGAACCTCCACAGGCTTATTCATGGCTGCACAATCTCCATTCAAACTTCTTCTAGAATTCACAAGTCTGTTAGTTTTAGAAGCCTGGAAGCAATTACCATAGTTCAGAGGTACTCATTTCTTTTTGGAGAACCACAGACCTCCCAAAATATCACTCCATGCACATGGATATAGGTTAGTAGGGAAGCAATACAGGTGCAGAAAATGATCACCAGAATAAAAAAGTCACCTCACTGACAAACGGGCATACAGAGAAGGTATGCAGTCCTTAAAGTTATCCAATGGAGTTTAAGTATAGTGATGACCTGCCTGGAGCAGGGCACACTCCACTAGTCCCTCCATCCTTCTGTTCTCATTTTGAGGCTAAACTTTCATCAACCATCTTTGTATTTTAAGATTTTAAACCACAAACTCCCAGGAGAGCACCGTTTGCCTTGCCATTCCCTGGCCTCTGAGCGACACAAATTATGAGCCTGGAATCCTTGACTTCGACAAGCCCTGTCAGAAAGTAAAGTCGAATTTCTCACCAGAAACCCCAATTCCTGTATCCCATTACCTAAAATTCAAAGTAAAGGCAAACTTTTCCAGGAAGCTCCCAATCTTCAGCCTAGGAATTACTATTCTTCTTTTTCAACATTTTCTACTTTGATAGATTAAATTGAGGCTGAAAGTCATACTTCTGCCTGTCTCATCTGTCTCCCCTCTCCAAATTCACTCCTAAGAAGATTCCTCTGTCTTTTGCAAATCTGTTCATTGTTGAAACTTAAGGGCACTGTAGGAGTCTCCAAAGGCAGTTGGTGTTGCTACAACACAACTGACATCACTGGATTCTATATTCTCCAGGACACAATGGAATTTCACGAAGGGGCTGCTGATGTCATTTGGAACTAACATGGACTCCCTGCTAACCAGCATTCCTCATAACTCAGCAGAAGTTAGGTTTCTCTAACCAGGAATCTCTCCTGGGAAATAAAGCAAAACCTGCAGCAATTTCTCCTTCTAAAACAGAGATCTCTAATTGGTTGGAAATCCTAAAGTAACTTCCACATGGGGAATTAACACTGGACATTCCAACCTCTCTACATTGTGAATTTGTTTCCCATGAAAACAAATTTTCTGGTTCTAATTTAGTAGTTGAAGAGTTGATCTCTGGCTGGTTGTGTCCTGTAGGACTAATAAGATTCCAAGCTACAGTTTTGTCTAGGCAACCCTAGAGGCTCTACATTCAGTTTTCCAGATTTTGCACATACACATGTTATCTAAACCAGGACATGCTATATCACACCTGAGCTCAGACCTTGATCCACTCTTACTTTTTTAGACAAATTAATATGTCTTGACAATTGGAGATGTCTTGCCAGCACACTGCACTTATCAGTTAAACTTCTAGCTGATTTTACAACATAAGGAAAAACTATCCAGGCCCATGTACAGTCTGCCCGATTCCCATTGGGAATATAGGGAATGATGTCAGGAGGAGTTAGGAGGGAGCGTCTCTTAGTACTCCACCTAAGCAGTTTTGAGAGGAGGCTTCAGACTATCCAGAATGGGAAGAGCGTGCACAAAAGTCACTTGCCTCTGGAGAGCATGCCCGTGCAAGGCTAGGAAGTGAGAGGAACTGTTGATGCTGTTCTTTTACCACAGCAGATATCAGAATGTACTGAGAAGTGTGTGTTCCAGATGACTGCTTTATTTTTGTCAAGTGTTCTTAGAATGACTTCATCACAAATCTGTGAAAACATTAAGAATTTGAAAACCAATGCCCGACAAGCACGTGTTGACATCCAAATTCCTGTACTTGGTCCAAACACTCTTGGAAGACACACTAATATAATAAGACTGCTTCTGCACACTGTTCAAATTAGGTCTCCAGTGAGCCAAGACCACTTGAAGGCCCTCTAGGAAGTATTCAAATTATTTATGACTGACTGCATTCAAGATAGAAGGTCATCCCTGATTTACAACTAAGTCCTTCATATTCTGAGGACAGTAATTGTTTCTAAGGCCCTGGCTTACTAGGTAGTAGGTGAGAGTTCTGCCTGCTGCAGGAAATCAAGGCTTGTCTCTAAAACAGACAAGACTTACAGATCTCTAGCTGACACATCTGAGAGACCAGACATGAGAACGCACAGGGTCAAGCAATCCCATATTTCAACAGATTGCTCTGTCAACCATCCCACTTCTTCATTTCTATTTATATTATATGTTAACATAGCCTTATGTGGATGGGAATAAACATTTGGAGAATGGAACTCATGATAGACTTATAAACTCCCCAAGGGGATACCTGCATGTCACTAAGTTGATCACATTGGCATAACTGTAGTGCTCAAAGCACAGAGCCCAATGCTCATCACAAGAATCATCTGAAGCTGTGAGACAGGATCCTCATCATGCCCAAACAAAGACAACTGATTGTTAGGTCTAGGAGGGAACACTTGCTCAAATACACAAACTCATAGACAAATACACATCTTTGTTTTCTGTTTGTTTGTGTGTGTGCTTGTGTTTGTGTGAGAGAGAAAAACATATTCAGAGAGAGAAAGATAGATATAGAGCAAGTGGATACTACCAAGGATGTCAAATAATGGATGCAGGTGTTCATATCATAGAGGATCAAAATGTGCAGTGATTAGGTCCAGGTTTTGTATATGTACATTGAAATTGTGTCCAGGACTCTCCATTTGCTACTTGAGTGACCCAGCACTTAGTGTCTGGCCAGGCAAATAAAGAAGGACCACAACATATAAAGGCAGACCTATCAGAATTACACCTGATTTCTCCATGGAAACGCTGAAAGCCAGAAGGTCCTGGATAGATATCCTACCTACACTAAGAGACCACGGATGCCAGCCCAGACTACTATACCCGGCAAAGCTCTCAATCACTATAGACGGAGAAAACAAGATATTCCATGACAAAACTAGATTCAAGCAATATGTGTCCACTAACACAGCCCTACAGAAAATTTTGGAAGGAAAACTCCAACCCAAGGAAGCTAACTACAACCAGAAAAATATAAGCATTAGAGAATCTCTCTCTACCAACAGCCAAAAGAACAAAGGGGTGAAATTCCACACATAATTCCACCAACAACAACCATCGCAAATCGAAGAAGGATGAGCAATCATTGGTCATTAATATCCCTCAATATTAATGGCCTTAACTCACCCATAAAAAGACACAGACTAGCAGATTGGATTCGAAGACAGAATCCTTCCTTCTGCTGCATACAGGAAACACACCTCACCCTTAAAGACAGACATTACCTGAGAATTAAAGGTTGGGAAAAAATTTTTCAATCGAATGGACCCAAGAAACAAGCCGGGGTAGCAATCCTAATATCTAACAAACTAGACTTTAAAATAAAATCAATCAAAAGAGATGAAGGAGGTCATTACATACTCATCACAGGTGAAACCCACCAAGAGGAAGTGTCGATTCTGAACATCTATGCCCCAAATACAAAGGCATCCACATTCGTTAAAAAACATTATTAGAACTTAAATCTCATCTAAAGCCCCACACAGTTATAGTGGGAGATTTCAACACACCACTCTCACCACTAGACAGGAATACCAAACAGAAACTCAACAAAGAAGCAAAAGGGCTAATAGAAGTAATGACCCAACTGGGATTAACAGATATCTATAGAACATTTCATCCACATAAAAAAGAATATACCTTCTTCTCACCACCACATGGAACCTTCTCAAAAATCGACCACATACTTGGCAACATATCAAACCTCAGCAGCTACAAAAAATTGGAATAACTCCATGCATCTTATCAGACCACCATGCTTTAAAATTAGAATTCAACAACAACACAAATTGCAGAAAACCTAAAAACTCATGGAAATTGAATAATGCTCAACTGCACCATCCCTGGGTCAAAGAGGAAATAAAAAAAGAAATTAAAGACTTCCTCGAATTCAATGAGAATGAAGACACAACATACCCAAACCTATGGGACACTTTGAAAGCAGTGCTACGGGGAAGTTCATAGCGCTAAATGCTCACATGAAGAAACAGGAGAACAGTTATACCAGAGAAATAACATCACAGCTGAAAGCTCTAGAACACAAAGAAGCACACTCCCCCAGGAGGAGTAGACGCCAGGAAATAATCAAATTGAGGGCTGAAATCAATAAAGTAGAAACCAGGAAAACAATACAAAGAATCAACGCAACGAAGAGCTGGTTCTTTGAGAAAATCAACAAGATAGACAAACCTTTGTCCAAACTTACCAAACAGCAGAGAGTGAACACGCAAATTAACAAAATCAGAAATGAAAAGGGGGACATAACAACAGACTCTGAGGAAATCCAGAGAATCATTAGGTCATACTTTGAAAACCTGTACTCCACAAAATTCGAAAATTTAAAGGAAATGGATGACTTCCTGGACAGCTATCAATTGCCAAAACTAAATCAAGAACAGATAAGCAACTTAAATAGACCTATAACCCCTATGGAAATAGAAGCTGTCATCAAAAGTCTCCCAACCAAAAAAAGCCCAGGTCCAGATGGCCTCAGTGCAGAATTCTACCAGAAATTCAAAGAACAGCTTATACCAATTCTTCTCAAAGTGTTCCACACAATAGAAGCAGAAGGGTCTTTGCCAAACTCTTTCTATGAGGCTTCAATAACCTTGATCCCCAAGCCACACAAAGATACAACTAAGAAAGAGAACTTCAGACCAATATCCCTCATGAACATTGATGCAAAAATACTCAATAAAATACTGGCAAATCGGATCCAAGAACACATCAAAACAATCATTCACCACGACCAAGTAGGTTTCATCCCAGGAATGCAGGGATGGTTCAACATACGAAAATCCATCAACGTAATCCACCATATAAACAAGCTGAAAAACAAAAATCACATGATCATCTCACTAGATGCTGAAAAAGCCTTTGACAAAATCCAACACCCCTTCATGATAAAGGTCTTGGAGAGATCTGGGATAACAGGGACATACTTAAACATAATAAAAGCTATATACAGTAAACCAACAGCCAACATCAAACTAAATGGACAGAAACTCAACGCAATTCCTCTAAAATCAGGAACAAAACAAGGCTGTCCACTCTCTCCATACCTTTTCAACATGGTACTTGAAGTTCTAGCTATTGCCATACGACAACAAAGGGGGATCAAGGGGATACAAATTGGGAAGGAAGAGGTCAAACTTTCACTGTTTGCAGACGATATGATAGTTTACATCAGTGACCCAAAGAACTCTACCAGGGAACTCTTACAACTGATTAACACCTTCAGCAAAGTGGCAGGCTACAAGATCAACTCAAGAAAATCAGTAGCCCTACTATATACAGATGATAAAAGGGCTGAAAGAGAAATCAGAGAAACATCACCCTTTACAATTGCCACAAACAACATAAAATACCTTGGGGTAACGCTAACCAAACAAGTGAAAGACCTGTATCGTAAGAACTTTGAATCTTTAAAGAAAGAAATTAAAGAAGCCCTCAGAAAATGGAAAGATCTCCCATGCTCTTGGATAGGTAGGATCAACGTAGTAAAAATGGCAATCCTGCCAAAAGCAATCTACAGATTCAATGCAATCCCCATTAAAATCCCAGCACAGTTCTTCACAGACCTTGAAAGAACAATAATCAATTTTGTATGGAAAAACAAAAGACCCAGGATAGCCAAAACAACCCTGTTCAACAAGGCAACGTCCGGAGGCATCACCATCCCTGACCTCAAGCTCTATTATAGAGCTATAGTCCTGAAAACAGCTTGGTATTGGCACAAAAATAGACAGGTAGACCAATGGAATCGAATTGAAAACCCCGATATTAACCCACACACGTACGAACATCTGATCTTTGACAAAGAAGCTAAAAATATACAATGGAATAAAGAAAGCATCTTCAACAAATGGTGCTGGCATAACTGGAGACTGGCATGTAGAAGAATGCAGATCGATCCATGTCTATCGCCATGCACAAAACTTAAGTCCAAATGGATCAAAGACCTCAACATAAATCCAGCCACACTGAACCTCTTAGAAGAGAAAGTGGGTGGTACCCTTGAACGAATTGGTACAGGAGACAGCTTCCTGAACATAACACCAGTAGCACAGGCAGTAAGATCAACAATTAATAAATGGGACCTACTGAAACTGAGAAGCTTCTGTAAGGCAAAGGACACAGTCAGCAAGACAAAAAGGCAGCCCACAGAATGGGAAAAAATATTCACTAATCCCACATCGGACAGAGGGTTGATCTCCAAAATTTACAAAGAACTCAAGAAGCAAGTCTCCAAAACAGCAAAGGACCCTATTAAAAAGTGGGCTGCAGAACTAAATAGAGAGTTTTCAATAGAGGAGTCTAAAATGGCTGAGAGGCACTTGAGAAAGTGCTCAACATCCTTAGCCATCCGGGAAATGCAAATCAAAGCAACTCTGAGATACCATCTCACTCCTGTCAGAATGGCTAAAATCAAAAACACCAACGACAATTTATGCTGGAGAGGGTGTGGTGAAAGGGGGACACTCCTCCATTGCTGGTGGGAGTGCCAACTGGTTCAGCCACTTTGGAAAGCAGTATGGAGATTCCTCAGAAAAATGGGAATAAACCTACCACAAGACCCAGCAACTGCACTCTTAGGCATATATCCAAAAGATGCCCATTCATATAACAAAGATGTCTGTTCCACTATGTTCATAGCAGCTTTATTTGTAATAGCCAGAACTTGGAAGCAATCTAGATGTCCCTCACCCGAAGAGTGGATAGAGAAAATGTGGTACATCTACACAATGGAGTACTATTCAGCAGAAAAAAATAACGGAATCATGAGATTCGCAGGCAAATGGATGACACTAGAAGAAACCATCCTGAGTGAGGTAACCCAGTCACAAAAATAGAAACATGGCATGTACTCTCTCATATATGGATTTTAGACATAGATCTGGGGAGTGCCAGCCTACAATCCTATGGCCAGAGAGTCTGGGAAACAGAAACTACATTTAGTGGCTGGTTAAGTACTGAGCTGAACTCAAGAAAGCCAGTATCAGAGAGGGAGGACTGATGATCAAAGGGATTAAGACTGGGCTGGTTTAACCCCCAGAAACAGCTGACCAGACAAAGGTTAACTCTAGAATCCCAGGCATCAGCCTGGGAATCCAGCATGGGACTGATCAAGACCCCCTGAATCTGGGTGTCAGTGAGGAGGCCTAGGTAATCTATTGAGCCTTGGGCAGCAGATCAGTACCCATACCAAGTATACACACGGACTTTGGACTCCCATAGAACAATGTGAGGTGCACTCTCACCCTGAACTCTTGGGAAAGGGTCTAGGCCCTGCCCTATATGAAATGACAGACTATGGACACCCCCATGGAGGGCCTCACCCTCCCTGGGGGAATGAGGGGATAACGGGGGGGATGCGGGGAGGGCACGGGAGGAGGGGAGGGAAAGGGAGAGGGACCTCGTACTGACTTGTGAAGCAACCTTGTTTCTTATCTAAATCTAAAATGGAAAATAAAAAATATTAATAAAAAA
>NW_024435275.1:0-2148 GCF_017639785.1 Mesocricetus auratus | reverse complement strand
AATTGCTGATCACTTCCTTGAGGATGTAATATGTGTATATGTCCATTCTGCAGTAATGGATAGTGTCATATGTCCTTGAGTGAACTGCAAAGCCTGAGAAGAATTGGTAGGCTTCCTGGAATAATAGTGTTTGATAACAGGTGGAAAAATTGTTGTCATAGAGCCAACTTGTTATCCATGATAGATCTTTGCCTCAGAGCCATCATGAAATGGTCAGGCAGCATACATTCCATGTTTGTTCCATGTAAAAGATGACAAGCCACGAAATATACTAGAGACATCCCAGAGCATTTCATGTATACATCAGATACTATATCTCTAAAATTATTTTAAGGAAAAAAAGACTGGAATATGGAAGTGATATAATAACACAACCCCCAGCAGGAAAACAGGTTATCAATGTCTAAAATCCTTGGATAAGTGAAGAAAGTCAACTCATATCATCACTGACTTTGTCTATTCTTTTTTTTCCTTTTTTATTTTATTTTCCAGTTTAAATTTAGATAAGAAACAAGGTTTCTTCACAAGTCAGTTCCAGGTCCCTCTCACTTTCCCTCCCCTCCTCCCATGCCCTCCCCACAACCCCCCGTTATCCCCTCATTCTGCCAGGGAGGGTGAGGCCCTCCATGGGGGTGTCCATAGTCTGTCATTTCATATAGGGCAGGGCCTAGACCCTTCCCCAAGAGTTCAGGGTGAGAGTGTACCTCACATTGTTCTATGGGAGTCCAAAGTCCTGACTTTGTCTATTCTTTATGAAGAGTAATTGAGTGAAAACAATGTGGATGGACAGCAACTAATTATACAAAGAGATAACACAGCCAGCACACAGAGAGGGTTCATCTCTGATAAAATGCTTTCAAAAATGTTGTCAGAAACAGAGTAGGTTCATGGAATATTACTTGTATGAGGAGAGTAAACAGTGTCTTTAAATAATCCAAAATTAATTAAGTTTCCCATATAGGCTAATTATTTGTTGAGGGGCATGTTACCTGTTGTGGAATCAAAGGCATTTCATCAAACAAAATGTTAACTTTCCAGGAACTCAAATTAAGTTATTTGTTATCATTTCCCATGGCATGGAAGCTCTATGAGCTTGGGTATGTTAAGCATTGCTATCAGTTTTGCATCCAATGTATTTATTGTGTGAGTGTGTGTGTGTGTGTGTGTGTGTGTGATTCTACATCTCTGTGTGTCTTTATCTGCTTGAACATTTATTCACTCACGTTCTTTCTACAAATATTTGTACATGGACCATGTGTTAATTTTGCCTAAAGGAAAAGAAATGCTTATTAATTTTGAGTAAAAGAAAAGCATATGAACCCGAATGCTATTGTCACCATTCTGGAAATATGATAATTAGAGAAGAGGAAATATGACTAAGTAGACATCAATCTGGTTGAATAGCATAGTGGTACTTTGAGTTGGATGATTTTTTGATGTCTTCTTATTTTTGGTTTGCCTATCTTTAATTGAGCATTTTGTATCATTGTATATCAGTTATATTTGTCTGAAATAGTCTTTTTATTGCATCTCCAGATTCTAAACGATTGGACTTAGTACTATGAACTGTCCTCTTAGCACTGTTTCCTAGAACCCTGTATCTAGGTTGAGCAAGGTATCTATTTATATAGATTTTTTATAGATTTATTTATCAGTATGACATCCTTATCAAAAGCTATAAAGTCCAAAAACTAATGTACCAAAATGTATAGGTGAAACACCAGGAAGCCTCAAACCTTCACAGAAAAGTACAAAACGTTAGGGTATTCTCCATTTCGTAAATTGAAGAATATATATATATATATATATATATATATATATATATATATATATGTGTGTGTGTGTGTGTGTGTGTGTCCACCAATGAAATGAACTGGTACAATAACGCATTTACTTACATGTGCTCTGTACTGAAGACATAGTTCATCCCTGTGAGGCAGCAGTTGTAAAAAGAGAATTTTGTACTTTCTGGCTAAATCTAGGTGGATATGTAGTGATGTCATGAGTAGGTGTGGTTGGTTTAGAAATGGATGAGGCATTAGATGGTGACAGACAGATGCATCATAATTATTCCCTGACAGCTCTGGCAGAAATCTCTCTGTCCATATCATGGGCCCAAGTATCAGGAAGTAACTGAGATGAAGGATT
>NW_024435274.1:0-5071 GCF_017639785.1 Mesocricetus auratus | reverse complement strand
TTCTCACACAGTGTTTTATCAATAGTTTTTAAGAAGTTACACTTATAGACTCTCACATAGTGTTGTATCGTTAGATTTCAAGAAGTTACAGGTGTACATACTCACACAGTTTTGTATCGTTAGTTTTCAAGAAGTTACACATGTAGATTCTCCGACAGTGTTGACTACTTTATTTTCAAGAAGTTATGCATATATATTTTCAAACACTGTTTTGTATCGTTATTTTTAAATAACATATACGTGTAGGTTCTCACACAGAGATGTATCATTAATTTTCAATAAGTTACACCTATAGATTCTCAGAAAGCATGGTATCATTAGTTTCCAAGAAGTTACATGTGTAGATTATCAGATAGTGCTGAGTCATTTATTTTCAAGAAGTTAAGCATAGAGTTTCAAACACAGGGTTTTATCATTACTTTTCAACAAGATACAAGTGTAGTTTCTCACAAAGTGTTGTATCGTTAATTTTCAATAAGTTACACATGTAGATTTTCAGACAGTGTTGTTTCGTTAAATTTCAATATGATACACGTGTAGATTCTCACAGAGTTGTATCGTTAATTTTCAATAAGGTACACATGTAGATTTTCACACAGTGTTGTAACGTTAATGTTCAATAAATTAAACTTGTAGAGTCTCACACATTGTTGTATCGTAAATTTTCAATAAGTTACACGTGTTGATTCTCAGACAGTTTTGTATCATTCATTTACCAGAAGTTACTTATGTAGTTTATAACAGAGTTATTTCGTTAGTTTTCAAGAATTTATGCATTCAGATTAGAACCCAGAGTTTTATCCTTAGATTTCAAGAAGCGAGGTAGATAGATTCCCACACTGTGATGTATCGTTAGTTTTCAAGAACTTACATATATAGATTCTTACACACGTTGTATCGTTAGTTTTCAACAAGTTATGCATTTAGTTTTGAACTCAGTAGTGTATCTTATTTTTCAAGTAGTTACACATGTAGTGAAATTGTAACATTTCAATATGTTACATGTGTAGATTCTCAGACAGTCTTGTATCGTTATTTTTCCAGATGTTACTAATGTAGTTTCTCACTCAGAGATATTTCGTTAGTTTTCAAGAATTTAAGCATTCAGTTTATAAGCAGACCTGTATAATTAGTTATCAAGAAGTCACGTAGATAAATTCTCACACAGTGCTGTATCATTAGTTTTCAATAAGTTATGCACATGAATACTCACACAGTGTTGTATCGTTTGTTTTTAAGAAGTTGCCCATGTAGATTCTCTCATAGTTTTTTATCGTTAGTTTTAAAGATGTTACACATGTATTTTCTCAAACAGTGTTGTGTCGTTAATTTTTATAAGTTACACCTGGAGATTCTCACAATGTGCTTTATTGTTCGTTTTCAAGAACTTAATTATATAGATTCTCACTCAGTGTTGTGTCGTTAGTTTTCAATTAGTTACACGTGTGGATTCCCAACCAGTGTTCTATCGTTAATTTTTAAGAAGTTATGCATTCAGTTTAGAACTCAGTGTTGTATCGTTAGATTTCAATAAGTTATGAATAAAGATTCTCACACAATGGTGTATCATTTGTTTTCAAGATGTTACTCATGTAGTTTCCCACAAAGTGTTGTTTCCTTTGTTATCAATAAGTTATACGAATACATGTGCAGGCAGCTTTGTATCATTAGTTTTCAAGAAGTTACGCATGTAGTTTCTCACACTGTGTTGTATCATTAGTTTTCAAGAAGTTACACATATACTTTCTCACACAGTGTTGTATCATTTTTTTCAAGAAGTTACAAGTGTAGATTCTCAGACAGTGTTGTAACGTCTTGTGTCATTTTATTTTCAAGAAGTTACACATATAGATTGAAACATAGGATTGTATTGTTACTTTTCAAAAAGATACACGTGCAGGTTTTCCATAAAGTACACGTGTAGATTCTCAGACAGTGTTGTTTCCATAATTTTCAGGAAGTTACACATGAAGATTTTCCATAAGTTAGACGTGTAGATTCTCACACAGTGTTGTATATGTAATTTTCAATGAGTTACACGTGTAGATTCTCAGACTGTTTTGTATCATTAGTTTTCAATATGTTACACATGTAGATTATCATACAGTGTTGTACCTTTAATTTTTAATAAGTTACATGTGTAGATTCTCAGACTGTGTTGTGTCCTTCATTTTCAAGAAGTTTCAGATACAGATTCAAACACATTGTTTTATCATTACTTTTCCATAAGATACACGTCTAAATTCTCAGAAAGTGTTGTATCTTTATTTTTCAAGTAGTTACACATGTAGTATCTCACACAGTGTTGTATTATTATTTTCAATAAGTTACACGTGTATGTAGATTCTCAGTGTTTTCCAGATGTTACTAATGTAGTTTCTCACACAGAATTAATTCCTTAGTTTTCAAGAAGTTATGCATTCAGTTTAGAACTCAGAGTTGTATTGTTAGGTTTCAAGAAGTCACCTTGATAGATTCACACACAGTGCTGTATCGTTAGTTTTCAAGAAGATACACACATAGATACTCCCACAGTGCTTTAACGTTAGTTTTTAAGAAGGGGTACACGTAGATTTTTTCACAGTGGTGTACCGATATTTTTCAAGATGTTACACATGTAGGTTCTCAAACATTGTGGTGTCGTTATTTTTATTAGTTACACGTGGAGATTCTCACACTGTGTTGTATCTTTAGTTTTCATGAACTTACATACATAGATTAATACTCAGTGTTGTATTGTTACACAGGCTATCAGAATGGATTTGAACACAGAACACTTCCTTCTGCTGCATACAAGAAACACACCTCACACCCAAATATAGACATTACCTGAGAATTAAAGGTTGGGAATATTTTCCAATCAAATGGACCCAAGAAACAAGCAGGGTTAGCAATCCTAATTTCTAACAGACTAGAATTTAAAATAAAATCAATCAAAAGAGATGAAGGAGGTCATTACATACACATCACAGTGAAATCCACCAAGATGAAGTGTCTATCCTGAAGATCTATACTCCAAATACAAAGGCATCCACATTTATAAAAGAAACATTTTAAAACATAAATCACATATAAAGCCCCACACACTTATAGTGGGAGATTTCAACACACCCCTTTCACCACTAGACAGGAATACCAGACAGAAATTCAACAAAGAAGCAAACAGTCTAATAGAAGTAATGACCCAACTGGGATTAACAGACATCTATAGAACATTTCATCCACATAAAAAGAATATATTTCTTCTCACCACCACATGGAACCTTCTCAAAAATGGACCACATACTTGGCAACATATCAAACCTCAGCAGCTACAAAAATTTGGAATATCTTCATGCATCTTATCAGACCACCATGCTTTAAAATTAGAATTCAACAACAACAACACAAATTGCAGAAAACATACAAACTCATAGAAATTGAATAATGCACAATTGCACAATCCCTGGGTCAAAGAAGAAATAAAAAAAGAAATTAAAGACTTCCTAGAATGCAATGAGAATGAAGACACAACATACCCAAACCTATGGAACACGATAAAAGCAGTGCTATGGGGGAAGTTCATAGTACTAAGTGCCCGCATGAAGAAACTGGAGAATAGTTATACTAGAGAATTAACAGCACAGCTGAAAGCTCTAGAACACAAAGAAGCAAATTCCCCCAGGAGGAGTAGGCACCAGGAAATAATCAAATTGAGGGCTGAAATTAATAAAGTAGAAACTAGGAAAACAATACAAAGAATCAATGCAACAAAGAGTTGGTTCTTTGAGAAAATCAACATGATAGGCAAATCAGAAATGAAAAGCAGGACATAACAATAGACTCTGAGGAAATCTAGAGAATCATCAGGTCATATTTTCAAAACCTGTACTCCACAAAATTCTAAAATTTAAAGGAAATGGACAACTTCCTGGATATCTATCACTTGAGAAAACTAAAACAAGAACAGATAAGCAATTTAAATAGACATATAACCCCTATGGAAATAGAAGCATTCATCAAAAGAGTCCCAACCAAAAAAAGCCCAGGTCCCGATGGCCTCAGTGCAGAATTCTACCAGAAATTCAAAGAACAGCTTATAACAATTCTTCTCAAAGTATTCAACGCAATAGACGCAGAAGGGTTTTTGCCAAACTCTTTCTATGAGGCTTTAACAACCTTGCTCCCGAAGACACACAAAGACACAACTAAGAGAGAGAACCTCAGACCAATATCCCTCATTAACATTGATGAAAAAATACTCAATAAAATACTGGCAAATCAGATCCAAGAACATATCAAAACAGTCATTCACCACGATCAAGAAGGTTTCATCCCAGGGATGCAGGGATGGTTCAACATATGAAAATCCATCAACATAATCCACCAAACAAACAAGTTGAAGAAAAAAATCAAATGATCTTCTCACTAGATGCTGTAAAAGCCTTTGACAAAATCCAACACCCCCTCATGATAAAGGTCTTGGAGAGATCTGGGATAACACGGACACACTTAAACATAATAAAAGCGATATACAGTAAACTAACAGCCAACATCAAAATAAATGGACAGAAACTCAACGCAATTACTCTAAAATCAGGAACAAAACAAGGCTGTCCACTCTCTCCATACCTTTTAAACATTGTACTTGAAGTTGCCATATGAAAACAAAAGGCATCAAGGGGATACAAATTGGGAAGGAAGAGGTCAAACTATCACTGTTTGCAGATGATATGATAGTTTATATAAATGACCCAAATGTGAGGAGCCGCCCTCGCTATCGCTATCGCCATTAGAAGATGGCGCTGACATCCGCTGTCAGTTGGAGTTCACCGTTTAAGCTGTGCCTCTCCCGTGGCGTCATCTGGGGTGATGAGCAAACCACCAATCCCGGCTCTACACGTCTCACTCAGAGCTCCAAGGCTTATATAAGGGGCTGGGTTTCTGAGCTTGGGGTCTCCCTCTCAGAAGCTGATCATCTATCTCTCAAGATGTATTAAAGCTTTACTGCAGAAGGATCCGAGTGTCCTGCGTCGTTCTTGCTGGCGAGACGGTAGCGCGGGACATCTGGTGCCGAAACCCGGGAACTCTT
>NW_024435273.1:0-1552 GCF_017639785.1 Mesocricetus auratus | reverse complement strand
TTTCTTAGTTACAAAGATGTGAGTATTCCATGGAGACACAGAGAGCTTTATATGTCCCAATTTCAGCTGTTCTTGAACTAGAGTTCTGGCAGCCTCTAGCTTTTCAGAGGAGAGTGGCCACTGGGGTAACCCATACCGGCTCCTCCATTTTCCCGGTAATGGGAATACCTCCCCTTGTAGCCCCTAGGAAATACCTAAACCTAGGTTCTTTGGTCTTTGCTGTGGAATAATGGGAAAAGTGCAACCCTGCAGATGTTTTCTGAGACCCCGAGCTGGGACGTATCCCATTCCTTTCATGATGTTTTGAGATGTTTCAGAATATTCATTGGTGAGCTTCAAACCCATGTTTTTAATAAGTCTCTACCCCACAGTGAAATTGGTAACTCTAATACATAAGGCTGAAATCTCCCAGAGTGCCCCTCCTGATCTCTCCAAGACAACTGTCAGGCACTGATGTCAGGGACCTTAGCATAGACTAACCCTTGTAAAGTTTGGGAGGAGAGGTGTATAGGCCAGCCAGGAGGCCAATCTTTGGTGGCTATGATGCTCTTGTGAGTTACAGAATCTAATAAGCCTAGAATTCTCTTACTATCTACTAGTAATTCTAAAGTTGGGTGCTGGTCGAGATCTAGGGCAAGGAAGGTCAAGTTTGATCCCGTGGAACCAAAACCTCCTTCTCCCCTCTCCCTTGTTTGAGCTGGAAATTTATCATAAAGGCTTGGCAGAAGCAGCAGCTGTGCTATCCTGTCTCCAGGAGAAATGGCTGTAATCCCTTTAGGGAATTCTACCATAATCTTTACCACACCTGTGTAATCAGGATCTATCACTCCTGGATGCACTTGTAGCCCTTTTAGGGTTGCAAATGATCTTCCTAGCAGCAGGCTCACTGTACCAGGCTCAAGGGGTCCTTTAAAGTCACTACAAGTTGGACCCCCATCCTGGGCATTAATACGAGTCTGGTGGTGGAGCATAAGTCCAGCCCCACAGAGCCTGAAGTGGCTCTCCTCAGTCCCTCGGATGTCAAAGAGAGGGCCAAGTTTCCAGGTTCTGCTCTTGGGCTTGATTCTCCATGGCCCCATATATTTGCGGGCCCTGGATTCATGGGCCCCACTATCTGTTGTTTGGACGAGCTCCTCCATATCCCTGAGCAAAAGGTTGTATGTTAATGTCTTTCACTCATCTACAGGCACTAGCCCAATGATTTCCTTTCTTGCATCCAGGGCACAACCCCAGCTTAGGCCACTGGGTGGAACCACTGCCTCTTTTACTACTTTCTCTTTCAGAGCATTGCCTTTTAATGTGTCCTTGTTTGCCACAGTTGAAACAGGCCCCTGCATTTTTTCCTTTCTTAGTTAGCTGCATCACCGCAGCTGCTAGGCCTGCATTGGTCAGTGGAATTCCTAACTCTCTACAGACCTTCATCCAGACTTCAAGGCCTTTACCTTTATATGAGGTTATAGCAGCCTTACACTCCTTTGTGCACTGTTCATAAACCAACTGCTTAATCAATGGCATGGCAGTTTCTGGATCTCCAAACACTCTTCCTACAGCT
>NW_024435272.1:0-12509 GCF_017639785.1 Mesocricetus auratus | reverse complement strand
GAATTCATAGAAAAATACTTAGCATATCTTTTTATTATTATTATTATTATTATTTTATATATTTTTATTTTAAATAGCTTGTTTTATATGTCAATCCCAGTTCCCTCTCCCTCCCCTACTCCCGCACACCCCCCACCCACCCTATTGCCAATTCCTTCCACATAGGGGATATCTAGAGTCTATCATTTCATTCAGGGTAGGGTCCATGCACTTCCCCTTTCCTAAGAGTCCAGGCAGAGAGAGCAACCCTCTTTGTGTTATGGACACACGATGTCTGTTAGTACCCGAGGGATAAACACTGATCCACTGCTCAGGACCCCATAGGTAGCCCAGGCCTCCTCATTGACTCTCACATTCAGGAGGTCTGGATCAGTCCCATGCTGGCCTCCCAGCTGTCGGTCTGGGGTCCAAGAGCTCTACCCTTTTCATATCAGCTGTCTCTGTTGGTTTTGCCAGCCCATTCTTTCCCAATTTGCTCTTTGCTCCTCTCTCACTGTTGCTGGGTTCCTTGGGTTCTGTTCAGTACTTAACTGTGGGTGTTTGCCTCTGCTTCCATCAGTCACTGGATGAAGGCTCCAGGATGGTTACAGACATCAAGTTCATTATCAGGAATAGGCATTTGAGGTGGTCTCTACACTATTGCTTAGCTTGCCAATTGGTGTCATCCGTTTACATCACTAGAGGTCACAATGTTGCCTGATTTGTTTTGTGCTTCTGTATGTGTGTGTGCTTGTGTGTGTAAGAGAGATAAAGATATAGTTCAAGAGGATGCTACAAAGGATGTTGAATATTGCATGTGGGTGTGTCATCTCATAGAGGATCAAAATATGCAGCAATAAAGTCCAGGTCTTCTATCTTTACACTGAAATACATGGCCAGGCCTCTCTAATTGCTACTTGAAGAACCCAGCACACAGTGTCTTGACTGACAAATAAAGAATCACCACAAAATAACAGCCAAGTACATGTCAAATTAGCTGCCACATGACAGTCGAAATGTATCCTGGGAAGAAACTCTTCTTTCGCAGTCCCTGAGTTGTGTGACTCAGGCTACAGATTTCAGTTTCATTTTGAAGTAACACAATATTAGTCTCTCCCCATCTGTTCTGTTGCACGCACCATGACAAGTCTAATATATCTGGTGAAAGTCTGTAGATTGAAATGAAAGACAAGACATCCAGTCATTCTTGCTAAGATATATCTTCTTCATTGTAGAGAGGGTGCAGCATTATATACAGGCTTACAGAACAGATGAAAAATCTCCAGGTGGAACAGATCATAGAGATCTTGTTTGTCTCAGTGCTAGATGTAGATGTCAGTGAGTCAAGGCTATGGAAGTAAGCCAGGACTAGAAAACTGGATGCACTTGGACAGAAAACTATGATGCAACTCTTGGCTGAGCAGCTAATCACAGAGACCCTGGTGGTGCTGGCACCATATATATATATGGATGTGTGTGTTTGTGTGTGAATGTCTCAGCTGACTAGGACATTAATGTTAAACTTACCTGTTAAAGGAGAAATCAACTAGGGTGTTGACACTCCAGTCTTAGTTTGGCTGGAATCCCCTTAGAGTCACCTCTCATTGGGTGCCTAAATTTACATCCAAAGTGCTGGGATTAAAGTTATATACCATTTTTGCCTGTCTTGTTCTTTATATTATGTCTGTATTTTGCCTGTGTGGACCACCCCGTCCTGTGAGTCACAATTCTTATGCTGGTTTTGAGGTACTAGGAATAGGATATAAGATTGATTAATAAAGACTGGGGGCAGAGATTCAGTCCAAGAGAAGCAATACATTGTCCAAAAGGACTGTGATCAGTCATACACAATTATTATTATTCTACGGATTATTAAAACAATTCATAGAATAAATGAAAAAGAATATACTCCCCCTCCTGTTGTCTTCTGTTAGGAGTCAGTAAGGCTCCTTTTTCTTTTTTCTTAAGGCTTCATGGGTTTTCTGTTTTTGTTTTCTCAAGATAGCATTTCTCAGTAGCTATGGAGCCAGCCCTGGAACTCCCTCTGTAGACCTGGTCTCTAGACCAGGCTGGCCTTAAATTCAGAGATCTTCCTTGTCTCTTCCTCCACAGTGCTGGGATTAAAGGCATGTTAAAAGATTGCCTGGCTCAGTTTTAGTGTTTCCAGATGGGTTATCTCTTTGTTGTCCTGGCTGTCCTGGAACTCATTCTGTAGATCAGGCTGGTCTCAAACTCTGCCTGCTGAGTGATAGGATTAAAGTGTGACCCCACTGCCTGGTTAAGGCTTTATGTTTTTTGTTTAATCAATTTGTTTTCTGTCTCATGTTTATGGAAGACTTAGTACTTCATTTTAATGAGCTTAGTTGCTGGCATGAACTTGCTAAGCTTTTTCTTTTTGTGGTGGTGGTACTTTGAAACTGGGTCTCACATTGTGACCCAGGCTTCCATTAAACTTGTTTGTTCTACCTCAGCTTCCTGGATCACAGGTGTGACCTACCACACTCTGTAGTCTTCAACTGTCATCTTACTTGTCTTGAAAACTACTTCATCTTGTTAAGTGGTAAATTCTTATTTTTTTTAAGAAATATGGCTTGGTGCTGAGCTGGAAGAGAGTACAAGGTGCTTCTAGAAAACTTCAAGGTATACGCATTTGTTGCCACAACTTTAACCTGCTTGCATAATTCACTTAAATTGTTTTACTTTAATTTTCCTATTAGAACATATTAAAAGATAATTGAGAAAATTTTGGCTGAGATTTGGGATTGACAGATTCAAAAGTTGAAACAAAAATGAGGGAGAAGAGGAAAACTTAATACATTAAACTGAACAAATCTGGTAGTTTCTTCTTAAAACAAGATTTAATAACTGCCTGAAAGTTTGTGTATGACTTTCTGCATGTGAGTGCAGTGCCCACCAAAGCTGGAAGAGATCCCTTGGAGAAGGTTTTATAGCTGCTTTCCAGCTGTGTGACACGGGTCCTGGAAATCTGTCGTCTGTTACAAGTGTGCTGTGTTCTTAAATGCTGTGGTGTCGCTAATTCTGCCACTAGTTCTTGCAAGATTAAGGCCCTTTTAGTACACAAGGAAGGCCATCTGTTCCAGTTTGATTGATTAGAGCTCAGGAACAGAAGAAAAACAGCACATGACTTATCACTTATTTATTGAGATTTATGTATTTATTAGTTTGTTTTGGTTTTTCTAGTCAGGGTTTCACTGTGTACTTTTTGAGCCTGTCCTCGAACTCAATCTATAGAACAGGCTGGCATTGAATTCACAAGAGATCTGCTTATCTCTGACTCCTGAGTGCTGGGATCAAAGGTGTAGGTCAACACTCTCCATCGAAATCATTTATTTTTACTTTGTGCCTCTGGGGTGCTGGGCTTACTAGAGTTTGCTGTGTTATATCTGCTCTTGTGTGAATACTTGCTATCGTTTTTTGTTTTGTTTTTCAAGACATGGTTTCTCTGTATTGTTTTGGAGGCTGTCCTGGAACTCACTCTGTAGACCAGGCTGGCCATGAACTCACAGAGATCTGCCTGCCTCTGCCTCTCGAATGCTGGGACTAAACGTGTGGGCCACCAAAACACAGCTGAGTACTAGGTATCCTAACTCTGGTCCTCACACTTCTATGGCAGCTGCTTCCCAGCCACAAAGACTTATTACTTTTGAAGTAAATTATCTTTCATTCTAGACAGAAACACTGTTTAACTCCCTGCCCCTCTTTGTCCTTTTGGTACTATGGATTAAGTATAGTGCTTCATATATGCAATTGTTAGTACCTCGTCTTGATTTAGATATATCTTTATTATGGATAATTTATACATGTATAAAATTGAGATGGAGCAACAGCTCCACGGTTATCATCATACAACTGTAATAATTATCAGTCATTATACAACTTTAATAATTATCAGTTTAAGGTCAGTCATTTCACTGGTCATTTTGGTGAAATATGACATCACAATTATACACTGTGATATCACTATGCTGCACTATGACATCACAATTATACACTGTGACATCACTACGGTGCAATATGACATCACAATTATACAATATAGTGCAATATGATATCACAACTATACATTGTGACATCACTATTCTGCACTACGAAGCAATCATACACTGAGACATCACTGTCCTGCACTATGTCATCACAAATATACATTGTGTCATCACTAGAGTGACATCACAATTACACACTGTGACATCACTATACTGCACTATGACTTCACAATTATCCATTTTTACATTACGATAGTGCACTGTGAAATCAAAATTATACACTGTGACATCACTATAGTGCACTGTGACATCACAATTATACATTGTGACATCATTATAGGGCACTGTGTGATCAAAATTATACACTGTGACATCACTATTCTGTAGTATGATCTCAAAATGTATACTCTGACATCATTATACTGCACTGTGACATCACAATTATACACAGTGACATCACTATACTGCACTGTGACATCACAATTATACATATGACATCAATATAGAGCACTGAGACATCACAATTAAACACTGTGTCATCACAATACTGCACTATGACATACACTGTGACATCACTATGGTGCACTATGATTTCACACTTATACATTGTGACAACACTACAATGCACTGTTACATCACAGTTATACACTGTGACATCACTATACTGCACTGTGACATCACAATTATACACTGTGACATCAGTAAAGAGCACTATGACATCAAAATCATGCATTAAGACATCACTAAAATGCACTATGACATCACAAATATACACTGTGACATCACTAAAATGCACTATGACATCACAAATATACATTGTAGTATCACTAGAGTGTCATCACAATTATACACTGTGATATCACTAATGTGCACTATGACATCACAATTATACACTGTGTCATCACTATGGTAAAATGTGACATCACAATTATACACTGTGTCATCACTATGGTAAAATGTGACATCACAATTATACACTGTGATATCACTATGCTGCAATATAACATCACAATTATACACTGTGACAACAGTAAAATGCACTGTGACATCACAGTTATACACTGTGACTTCACTACACTGCACTATAACATCAAAATTGTACATAGTGACATCACTATAGTGCACTGTGAGAACAGAATTATACACTGTGACATCACTATAGAGCACTGTGACATTATAATTATACACTGTCACATCACTATACTGCACTGTAACTTCACATTTATACAACGGGAAATCACTATATTGCTCTATAACAATTATACACTGTGACATCACTATATTGCACTGTACATTCACAATTATACAATGTGACATCACTACAGTTCACTATGACATCACAATTATACACTGTGACATCACTATACTGCAGTATGACATCACAATTACACAATGTGACATAATTATATTGTACTATGACATCACAATAATTCACTATAGTGCACTATGACATCACAACTGTACATTGTGACATCACTCTTCTGCACTAAGAAACATAATTATACACAGTGAACTGTGACATCAGAATTATACAATGTGACATCAATATATTGAACTACTACATCACAGTTATACACTGTAACATCATTATACTGCACTATGACATCACAATCATACACAATAATGGACTATGATATCACAATTATACATTGTGACATCACTCTATTGCATTATGACATCACAATTATACACTGTGACATCACTATAGTGCATTATGACATCACAAGTATGCATTGTGACATCACTAAAGTGCAATATGACATCATAGTTATACAATATAATGTACTATAACATCACAATTATACATTGTGACATCACTATACTGCAAAATCACATCATAATTAATCATTGTATCATCAATAGAGAGCATTGTGACATCACAAGTATACACTGTGACATCACAATACTGCACTATAACAGCACAATTATACACTGTGATATCACTATGCTACATAATGGCATCACAATTATACATTGTGAGAACATTATAATGTACTGTTACATCACAGTTATACACTGTGACATTGCTATGCTGCAATATGACATCACTGTAGTGCACTGTGAGATCATAATTATACACTGTGACATCACTATACTGAGTGAGACATCACAATTATACACTGTGACATCACTATTCTGCAGTATGATATACACCATGACACCACTATAGTGTAATATGACATAACAATTATACAACGTGACATCACAATTCTGAACTATGAAACACAATTATACACTGAGACATCACTATACTGCACTATGACATCACAATTATATGCCATAACATCACAATACTGCACTAAGATATCACAATTATACACTATAATGGTCTATGACATCACAATTATACATTGTGACATCACTATACTGCACTATCACATCACAATTATACATTGTGACATCAATATAGTGCACTGTGACATCACAATTATACACTGTGATATCAACATAATGCACTATGAAACACAATTTTACACTCTGACATCACTATACTGCACTATGACATCACAATTATACACCGTGTCATCATAAAATGCACTATTACATCAAAATCATGCATCATGACATCACTAAAGTGCACTATGACATCACATTTATACACTGTGCCATCACTATATTGCACTGTTACATCACAATTATACACTGTGACATCATTAAAGTGCACTATGAAATCAAAATTATACATTGTGACATCACTATAGTGCAATGTGACATCAAAATTATACAGTATAGTGCAATATGACATCACAATTATACATTGAGATATCACTATGCTGCACTATGACATCACATGTATACATTGTGACATCACTATAGTGTATTGTGAGATCAAAATTCTACACTGTGGCATCACCATTCTGTACTATGATCTCACAATTATGCACTGTGACATCACTATACTGCACTCTGACATCACAATTATACACTGTGGTATCACTATGCTGCACTGTGACATCACAATTATACACTGTGACATCACTATACTGCACTGTAACTTCACAATTATACATCATGAAATCACTATACTGCACTGTAACTTCCTAATTGTACAATGTGGCATCACTATAGTTCACTATGACATCACAATTATATACTGTGACATCACTATAGTGCAATATGACATCACAATTATACAATGTGACATCACTATATTGTAATGTGACATCGCAATCATACACTGTGACATGACTAAAATCATTATGATGTCACAATTTCACACTGTGACATCATTATAGTGCACTATAACATCAAAAGTATACACTGTGACATCACTATAGTTCACTATAACATCACAATTATACAACTTGACATTACTACAGTGCACTATGTAAACAATTATACACTGTGACATCACTTTACTACAATACAACATCACAATTATACACTGTGATATCACTATGCTGCACTATGACATCACAATTATACATTGTGACATCAATATAGTGCACTTTGACATAACAAATATGCACTGTAAGATCAAAATTATACACTGTGACATCACAATTCTCCAATGTGATCTCAAGTATGCACTCTGACATCAATATACTGCACTGCGACATCACTATACTGCAATATGACATCACAATTATACATTGTGACATCATTATAGTGCACTGTGAGATCAAAGTAGTACACTGTGACATCACTATTCTCCACTATGATCTCAAAATTATGCACACTGACATCACATTTATACACTGTAACATCAGTATACTGCACTAAGACATCACAATTATACATTATAGTGCACTATAACATTATAATTATACATGGTGACATCACTATACTGAACTATCACATCACATTTATACACTGTAACATCATTATACTGTAATATGACATCACAATTATACACTATAGTGTACTATGACATCACAACTATACATTGTTACATCACTATACTGCACTATGTAATCACATATATACATTGTGATATCACTATAGCACTATAGTGTACTGTGAGTTCAAAATTATACACTGTGACATCACTAGAGAGCACTATGTCATCACAATTATATACCATGACATCACTATAGTGCACTGTGACATCACAACTATACACTATATTGCAACATGACATCACAATTATACAACGTGACATCACAATTCTGTACTGTGAAACCCAATTATACACTGAGACATCACTATACTGCATTATTACATCACAATTACACACTGTGACATCACTACACTGCTCTATGACATCACAATTATACACCATGACATCACTATAATGTGCTGTGACATCACAGTTATACACCATAGTGCAATATGACATCACAATTATACACTGTGATATCACTATGCTGTACAATGACATCACAAGTATATATTATCACATCACTATAGTGCACTGTCACATCACATTTATACACTATACTGCAGTATGTCATCACAACTATACACTGTGATATCACTTTGCTGCACTATAACATCAAAAGTATATATTGTGACATCACTAAAGTGCACTATGACAAACAAATATACATTGTGACATCACTAGACTGACATCACATTTATACACTGTGATATCACTATACTGCACTATGAAACACAATTATACAGTGTGACATCACTATACTGCATTATGACATCACACTTATCCATTTTTACATCACTATAGTACATTATGATATAAAATAGTACATTGTGAAATCACTATTCTGCACTGTGAGAGCAACATCACAATTCAGCACTATGATCTCACAATTAAACACTCTGACATCAGTATAATGCACTATGACATCACAATTATACACAGTGACATCAGTACACTATGCCATCAAAATCATGCATTGTGACATCACTAAAATGCACTATGGCATCACAATAATACACTGTGACATCAAAATAGTGCATTATGACATCACAATTATACATTGTGACATCAATATAGTGCACTGTGACATCACAATTATACACTGTGAAATCACTATACTGCACTAAGACGTCACAATCATACATTGTGACATCACTATAGTTCATTATGACATCAAAATTATACATTGTGACATCACTATACTGCATTATGGCATCAAAATTATATACTGTGTTATCACTATAGTGCATTATGATATCGCAAGTAAGTAAAAACAAACAAAACCAATATAAATAGTTAAACAATGATAAACAGGAATAGTGTAGACTAGACTATGAGGTTCACATAACTTTCTACTACAATGAAATCCTTGAATATCTACAGTATTCTTCTTGAACCATAATCTTTGGAGAAAAATCAAAGAACCTGAACCTCATGCAAAGCACTAAGAACAGCATGTTAAAGACAGATGCTCAGCATGAAGTCCTTCTTCCTCCTTGTGATCTGCAATCAGGTGAGACACTGAAACCTGATCTTTCTCAAATAAAGCAGATATACCTCATAACTTCACTCTAAGGATTTCCCCTAATAAAGTAATGGACAATAATATAAGCTAGAGGTAATTATTTGGTCCTTGGCAATTTATTATGAGCTTTTCTATTCACCATGAAATTAGAACCCTATGACAATACATAGTGGTCATAAAATAGTTGGTATGAGTTATATATGAGCAAACAGGCTTTGGAAAAACTGATGTGATCAAGGTAACAGAAGTGCTGCTGAAATTGGACACATGGTGTTGCTGGTTTGAATCTCATGTATCACCCAAATGCCCTACATTACAGACACAGTTCGCCAGTCTGTGGTGCCAACAGGAGGTAGGTGGCGAAGCCTAGCGTGAAGACAGGTCATTGAAGGCATGCCTCCAAAATCAATTTTGGTTGGGCTCTAGTTTTTTCCTCCTTCTCTTTGCTTCCTGGCTTCTATAAAGTAAGCAACTTTAGCTCATCACATATTCCCTGCCATAATGCTGGGTCCTGCCATATGTCCTACAGGCATGTCCAACCTTTTGTCACTGCAGCACCTACAAAGTTGACACAAGAGAAACACACAATTGAGTTGTTCAAACACACACACACACACTTCAAATGTTTTAAATAGTTTATGATTTTGTATTGAGCCATACACATAGCTATTCTGGATTGTTGATCAGACACTTGCACCTGTAACAATGGAGCCAAGCTATCATGGATAGTAAACCACTGTTTAAGATAAATCTTTCCTCCTTTAGGTTGTTACCTCAGATGTTTTGTCATGACCAATACAAATGGACTACAAACATTTTTGGCAGGGAGTAGGAAGCAAGTCTAGGGCCTTATGTTTTTAGATAATAACTGCTCTATTAGGGAAATATGCTTCCAGCTCCCAATCCCTTTGTTATCAGTTCTTTAAAATACTATTTAGTAATACATTTAAATGGCTGAAAACTTTCTAAAAACATGACATGCCTTCCCCACCATGAAGGACACTATCCTAAAACCATTAGCCCAAATGAAGTCTTTCTTTCTTGAAGTTGTTTTTGGTTATGGTATTTGATCACAACAAAAAAGTAACAGTACACGGTGCATGGATCTCTTCTACGCTGTGCATTTTCCTATTATGCCCAATCACTTTTCTCTTGAGTATCGTCACTGTATTACCAAGATCTTCCAGCTTCTTCATTTGCAGGGTATCCATGCTATTCTTTAGGAATTTTTCAAATCAGATTGAGCTGCTTTTTAAACATGCTACATCTCTGGGGTTCCACAACATCTCATATATCTTTTCCATCTACACTATACAGCCCATTGACTCAGTTATATAACCCACCTTACTAGTGTGCATGACAGACATATCTCTGAATCCTGATAACCTTGTCTTAGTTGAGGGCTTAGCTAGATATAGTATTTGGAGTTTAAAATCATTCTTGGAATTTGGTAAAAAGAGCCATATTCTGAGCAAGAACAGCAGAGCAATTCAACACCAGTTAGGTATTGTACATACTACTGGGTTTTGTCAAAAATCAGACATACCATGGTTGTGATTTTGTTTAGGAATTAAGTTTAGAACTGAATTCATCACTTGAGGTTCTAGACCCATGAGAAACAAATGTCTGTTATTTAATTCACCTAGTCTCTGATGGCTTTGTTTAGCAGCCTGAAGGGACTAATACAGAGGTCCACTTATAACCTCCTTGGCTTCTTTTGCTGTTTTTATGGATTCTTTTATTATGGTTGTAATGGGGCCTGAGAAGCAAGCTGAGTGCTTAGTCTATCTTGTGGCAAACAGCATCATTAGTTATATAAACAGCCTGAGAAATCAATTCAACCTTTTTAGTCCAAATCTCAAGGAAATGAAAAATATTTTACAGTTTGTTTTCTTCTTTTAAGTTTAAACAATATTCTCTAGGAGTCATCTAAAAGTTTGCTCAATTATGTGTACTTTTCTTTGGGAATATTACAGATGACATTTCTTTTCTTCCTTTTAAAACCATGTAAAATGTTTCTGACTATGATCCATCCCTTATCCTTGGCCTAGTGGCTATAGTGGATGATTACTAGAGGTTTGTTGGCTTTCTAAAATAAGATGAACAAAATATGAATATTCCCTCTAATAGTACAGTTTTAAAAGTCAGTGAAAAAATCGGCTGAGTTTTTTATGCTTGAGACTCAAGAAATAATAAAGTCTGTTTTGCACAGTCATTGCCTGAAACACCATTAGTTGAAGCAGCACTTAATAATGTCAACAGAACTCCATACAGACCATAAGGAATTTGACTTTCAGATAGCTTTCCTGTAAGAATGAAAAGTGGCGATCTTGGTGGCTGGAGGCGGCGCCGCAGGACTGGACGGAAGTGCCTGTGCAGCTTCCCGGATCCCAAGCCAAGATCTGGTGGCCGCCCTGCCCCGCAATCCTCCTCCCGGAGCCGTGAGGAAGACCGAGGCTCGGCTGCAGCGGAGCTGCGAGTTACAGAATGTCTGAAGGGCCAGTGTTGGAGACTCTGTCCATGGGAAGCCCTCAGTGGTGTACAGATTTTTCACACGGCTTGGACAGATTTATCAGTCCTGGCTCGACAAGTCTACCTCCTACACAGCTGTCCAGTGGGTTGTGATACTGGGCCTGAGTTTTGTCTACATGATTAGAGTTTACCTGTTACAGGGTTGGTACATTGTGACCTATGCCTTGGGAATTTACCACCTAAACCTTTTCATAGCGTTCCTCTCTCCTAAAGTGTACCCTTCCTTGATGGAAGACTCAGATGACAGTCCTTCATTACCAAACAAACAGAATGAGGAGTTTCGTCCCTTCATTCGAAGGCTTCCAGAATTCAAATTTTGGCATGCAGCTACAAAAGGCATTCTTGTGGCTATGATCTGTACCTTCTTCGAGGCTTTTAACGTTCCAGTGTTCTGGCCGATCCTGGTGATGTACTTCATCATGCTTTTCTGTATCACAATGAAGAGGCAAATAAAGCACATGATTAAATACCGGTACATACCATTCACACACGGAAAGAGGAGATACAAAGGAAGGAGGACGTGGGCAAGACATTTGCTAGTTAGAAGCTGGACTGAATCTGTCACACGTATTCAAGAACGGTTTTGAGCCATTGTAACAATGCCTTTTTCTTCACATAAAGTAGTTGATAATGAGGAAAAAAAGAATGA